>NW_010325317.1:27506-32268 GCF_000700745.2 Antrostomus carolinensis | reverse complement strand
CGGAGCGCTGATTGGGCGCAAGCGATGCCCGCCGCGAGGCCCGCCTGGGGTTGAGGATGGGCCGGGCGGCACGGCCGCGGTTTCCATGGAGACGGGCCCGCCTCTCGGCCAGGCCTTGCTCCGCTGCGGTTCCTGTGAGACGCGGCCTACAGCTGTGAGCGGAAGGACTTGCAGGTTCGTGCCGGGAGCAGCCGAGCCGCTGTACTACTCCGTGGGCGCCGTCAGAAGGCACAGTGGCCGCACAGCATCCCGTTGTGCTGCAGCTTGTCCTTCGGAGCTCCCGACGTGGCACCCGTGCATCTTGCGCCCTGTTCTCTCTCTGGGGACTCCCTTAGGTACCCCTTACCGCTACTAAGTGCCTTCTGTGTGCTGCCTCTTGAGTCCCAAGCAATATCTGGTGCTACCGTGTGCTCCTCTCTACTGCTTTCCTCTAAGGGATTGACCTCGGCAGACTGACAGCCATCTGCTCTTCTGCCTCAGAGCATCTGACCCTCTGGGCCCTACATAGGTCTTCTCACTCCTCCTCCTGGGATCAGCATCCTGCCTGATGGCTGTTCCACTGGCAGTGTTTTCTTTTGCTCCCACTGCTTTATGTCTTTCTCTACCTTTCTGCACTTAAGGCATACTCCCCTGTACTTGGCACTGGTAAGGCTGCACCTCGAGTGCTGTGTGCAGTTTTGGGCCCTCACTGCAAGAAGGATATTGAGTTGCTGGAGCATGTCCAGAGAAGGGCAACAGAACTGGTGAAGGATCTGGAGAGCAAGTCTTATGAGGAGCAGCTGAGGGAACTGGCTTTGTTTAGTCTGAAGAAAAAGAGGCTGAGGAGAGACCTTCTCGCTCTCTGAAACTACCTGAAAGGAGGTTGGAGTGAGGTGGGTGTTGGTCTCTTCTCTTGAGTAACTAGTGGTAGGATGAGAGGAAATGGCCTCCTCAAGTTGCACCAGGGGAGGTTTAGGTTGGATATTAGGAAAAATTTCTTTACTGAAAGAGCAGTCAAGCACTGGAACAGTCTGCCAGGGAAGTGGTGGAGTTGCCGACCCTGGAGGTGTTCAGAAAACATGTAGACATGGCACTTCAGGACATGGTTTAGTGGGCATGGTGGTGTTGGGCTGACGGTTGGACTTGATGATCTTAGAGGTCTTTTCCAACCTTTATGATTCTGTGTGTACAAACCTGTAGTCCTGCAGGGTACTTGACACCGGCTCGCCAGTAGCATTCCTTTCTTCCATCCATGTGACTGTCCCTTCCTGTCATCCTTGAGGTTGTTTGCTCTATGGGCTCAGTGTCAGCGTTCCTCATGGTGTGTTGCCCTCTATTTACATTCCTGGATGCTCTCTATAATATGTACACATTTCTCAGTCCAGGGGCAATTGTTTCTTTCCACCATATCTTGTCTTTTACTTATACAGTCCCTTATGCCTCCTAGTCTTCTATCTGTCCTGCATGATGATAGAGCTTGACATCAAGCTATCATGTACCCTGCAGCATAGCCCACCCTGTACTTTGCCAGAGGTGTGTCCCTGCTCAGTACCTGACATCCCACGTTTCTCTTGTATGTTATTGGTCTTTATCCTGTCCCTCAGCTTTTGCTATATTTTATCTATTCTGATCAGATTGTATAATGCATGAGATGTATATTTACTGTTTTATATGTTTAAATGTACTTGTAAGGTAAATAGCAAACCAGCTACTAGCAGGGAAGAAACAGCACACAAGTGATGCTAACTTGTGTCACCGATTGTCATAATTTTTTTTTCAGTACTATGTTGACATGATTTCCTTTTTTTTTATTGCAACAATGCTATGGTACAACTACTTAACAGTGTAGCTGTCGCATATGCTGATTGCTTGTCTTATCGTGACTTGCAGCTCATAGGGAAATAGCTGTGCTAATACTCAGGTGGTCTTGGTTTTGTCTGTTACTGCTGCATGAAGGAAAACAGTTGTGGCTAGAGATAGTTAACTGAATACTGACTGTATAGCATTTTCTTTCTTATCCTCTTTTCTGTAGTTTTGAAAGGAAGAGAAGCAGTCCTGGTTTATTAGCTCTGCTGGTCTGTTACACACATCTTATTCTTAGTACAATAAGAGTATGTTACAAGGCTAGCAAGGAAGAGAAAAGCAAGTACAGCTTCTTTATACTTTGAACAAAATTTTAAAGCTTTGCACCTCTTTGACAAGTAAAGGTTGCATGGAAGTCTGAATGATCTCAAGTATTACTCTGAAATGTTCTTCAGCATCACCTTGTACTCTTTATTTGTGACTAGCTCAGACTTGGCATCTAACTTCTTGTTGAAGTATCATTTTAGTAGTAACAGGTGTGAAATCTCCACGGAGTCAGATATGCTAACCACAGTCAATTGTATGTGATTTACAGCAAATCCATCATTTTCCTTTGGTAAAGAGGCTGATATGAGTCCCATTAGGTCCTTGTGTGGGGGAACAGGAGTACCTATCAATCGCCTCTTTCAGGATAAGCTTGAAGTAAGTGATTGGATTGTAATGCGCAGCTTTGCTCCATAGGTTGTATGGGTAAGCTGTGCTTGTTGAAAGATGTTATCTCTTACTCATATGTATGCTGTTTCCTAAGTCATCTTTTAATGTCATCATATATAGGTTTACTATTTGTATTTTGACTGTAAGACACCCAGGCAATTGGTGCCATTTATATTTAAAATTACACTGTTATTTCCATTATACTCCTTATTGAAACTAACTTGCAATTATAAATACTGGTGCTATCAAAGGCAAAATGCTCCCTTCTCCCATATTAAATCACATCTCTAAGAAATACAGCTCTCTATGATGGAAAGCAATATTTTGAAATCACAGGAAGGCTCATGTTTTTACAGGAAACTGACTGTGTTGTGCCTTTTAATTTTAAGATAATCATAGAGAGAGATTGTAAAAGAAGTATAGTTTTTCTTAACCACCTCTTTCCAAGAAAAACTGTGACTTCAGTTTGATGATTTCAAGGAAGTAATAGGCTGGAGCTGTGGTCTTGTTTTTTATTCCTTACACAAAGGTCTAATAATGTATTGCTAATTTTAGCTAATGAAGCATACGTCACGTTTTTAAAAGGCACTTACAAAAGTATTTTAATACCTAAATGGGTATAGACTGAGCATAGTTTCTTTCAGTGCCTTGAGTCCAGAAAGCATCTCATAGGCATTTTTTAACTTTAATGTATTTATGATTGGGATGGAAGGGGGAAGGAAGTTACATTCAGTTAATCTTCTTAATTGTAGTAACCATCAGATACATTTGGAACAACAGTAGCTGAAAGAAAGATACAGAAAGAACAAATCTTTCTCAGCATTGCAATGTTACAGGAAGGGAGGCAGTACTGTTCATCAATAACTATGACAGTGACTGTTACAAAAAATATCTAGTTCTGCTTACCCAAACGAAGAAGATACTACTTACACTAATTTCTACATAGTAGCAGAATTTGAAGGTTGCCAACAGGAAGTGGAATGTGAAGAGCAAACATAATTTTATTTGAATTGCCTTAGGAATAAATGTGAAATCATAGGCCAGCAGAGCTGAAAGATCATTGTGTTCTTTAGCAGTGTTTCTTACTTGGTGTACCTGGGAAGAGGAAGCTTGAGATTTTTTTTATACATGTCACGTCCAACGATCAGAGACTCATTTTTTGATCCTGGAGAATTAGAGTTATGTAGCTTGTTTGTGAAGAAGAATGTTTAAATTGTGGCATCCTTTTGCACAGAGATATTGCATCTTTAGCACAGAGGTATCGCATCATGTTTACTGATCTGGAAATCTCTCTTTCATTTAAAGAGATTAAAGAGTCATTATTTGAAAGGGATGCTTGTCTAATTTGTTCTCTGCATCCCTGTGCTTATCCAGATGGCATTATCTGTAACCACTGACACAGAATAATACTGTGAGAGTGAGAGAAGCTGTATTGACTCCAGAGATTTTTTCCCAAATCTCTGGAGCAGAGATCGAAGCAGAAATTACCATCTATTTTCCTTCCTTTTTTTTTTTTTTTTTTTTAAGCAACCGTGGTTCTTGGGAATATTTTTTTTTTCTTCTACAGAGTTTGTAATTAGATATAAGGCAAATATGCAGAATAAACAATAGGAAGAGATGGAAGTGAAGCAGGTAAAGGGTTTTACCAGTAAAAGCACAACCTTTGAGTAATAAACATTTTCCTTTTAGTTTTAAAGATACAGTTAATATGTTACTGAAATACAGCTATTTCCTCATGCCTGTTGTCCTTTCTGTGAAGTAACTTCAAGGTGGATTTAGCTGTGGACAGAACAGTAGCTTTGTAGTCCTGTGAGTAATTGTGGGAGCATAAGACAAATGGGACACAGCAGTTAATACTGTTTATATATGGGACAGCTGGACTTGACATATGTGCAGAGAAATATGCATGCAGTTTACAGTGACTAAATCTTTTTATGCTTCTATTTTCAGTGTATATAAAGAAAGGAGAAATTTATGTTTTCCAACACCAAAATTTAGTGGCATTTCACAACTGATTTGGAAAGTCTTATGCCTGGACAATGCAGGAGTGTAAGTAAAAGTAAATTCTGCTTCTACAAGTGGCCAGTGCCTGATGGTCCAGGAAACTTTACAATTAAATCTAAAATTCACTGGTAATTAATTATCAGCTATGTAGTAGACTGGGAGTGACAAGATACTTGATCTGTATTAGTTGTCAGTCTTAACTGTCTTCTGTCACCTCCTGTTTCAGATTTATAGTGGCGTTACAAATGGAGAAAGAACTAAA
>NW_010325317.1:21431-27480 GCF_000700745.2 Antrostomus carolinensis | reverse complement strand
AAAGAGCTACATGCTTGCTAATTCCCGTGTCAAAAGAAAATGCTGCAAGATCTCAAAAAGCAACTCCAAGACATACATGAGAAATGTAACAAAATGAAAGAAGATTTTGTCTATAACCTAAGAATTTTAGAAGAGAGAGAGAGAGATAGAACACTATGATGTCACAGTCACTCATCGGAAAACATCTGAAAATGCTAAACAGGCAATAGATTAGTGATCTTAGAATACATCTGGTAAGGTGGGGCAAATGATTGTCAAGGAAAGAAGAAAAAGGCGCAAACTTCATTATCACTATCAACAGCACACTGAAGAACGTAAGTTAGAGCTGGAATGGTTTTGCAGGTGAGGTGGGACTTCCTTAGAATAGTATACAGGAAAAGAGAAATTCAGCTTCTCTCATACGTATTTGTATTGGGATAAAGCAGTAACCATTCATACAGCAAAGAGCACTTTGAGCATGGAGATAACTGTTATCTATTCTGACAGAAACACCTAGAACATGAACAGAGTGAGGGCTAACAGAAGTGACTTGGTCTATCTTTACACCTCCTATATCTTGTTTTCCAGAGTGACTTGTATGATTTCTGGCAACATGTTAGAGAAAGGATAGCATTAAGTGAAAGTGAGGTTGCTCTTAAACATACAGCGTGTCCCTCCATAATTTACAAGGATGTGTGTTGGTTTGGGGAGACAATATGACTGTGTGGAGATGGCATGATTATAAGGGAAACACAGTGTGGGGAGCAGAAAAGGATTTGTCAGAAGGAAATACTTTTTCCTTGGGCACTGAAACATCTCTAGGAAATTAGATTAATCTGACAATATTGTGATATGTCTCCTATCTGTTACGTCAAGATACACTTGTCTTCTGTGTACTTAATGAGACAAATGATAATGGTATCAACCATTGTCAATAATATTATCTAAGGTTACTAGATATTAGGTGCTATGTTGTGCTGTGGATTCAACACAAACGGTTCAGCCTTCCAACTATTTTAAGCCATTGCAAGCTATTCTTATGATAGGAGTTGTATTTGTCCACTCTTAAATACATTTTGTCCCAACATTCTCTGATAGGCCTCGGTGGAAGACAGAAGGGGTATATCCAGTCACAGGACCAAGATTTATGACTAATACAGGCAGTTGAAGATAGCTAAAGCAATGTACTTGTTTAGTTTGGCCATTCTTGCTAATTTTTATTATTCTGTGTAGCCTTCTAAACCTTGCAGGAGAGAGGAATAAATGCTTATTTCTTTAGATCTGTCTGCACATCATTCTTGTTTAATATAACTGCTATCTTCAGGTATAACAGTATCTTTGGGATTATTCAGTGTTTAAAATAGTAACTGCTGTAAAGTGTTCTGATTCAAACTGCATTTATAATGTACAGATGGCTGGATAAGTTTTAAGTAACTTTTTTTTTTAGTTATTACAAGTGATCTGGACATGGATCTGGAATTCCTCAAAGTTCACTAGCTGATGTTACTGTGGTTCTGGGGCATGTGCAAATTCATTTAAAGCCAGTTCAGGAGCGTTATATGGAGCACATCTTTTGGGAATGGAAGGAGAGTTTGAGTCTTTTACACATAGCGTTGCCTCTTAGGCAGGCTGAGCTGGATACTAGTCACGATTGCTGAGCAGTACAGCAATTATTCTTCTTATCTGCATTGCCCTGGAGAGTTGCAGGATGAACAAGGGAGGTGTAAAAGCACCTGTCTAGACTGCACTGAGATGACCCATCTGTTAAACTTTATTTATATGCATGTGTTGGCTATAGGATTCAGATTAATTTAGGTGAAGTGTAAATATAAAAGCAAAATCTAGCAGAATATGAAAGTGAATATGTATTTAGCTGTTTGTAACTATGCAGCTCTAGTTTGTAGTTCCGTGTATGTAGTTATTTTATGAGCAACCTTATCTAACCAAATACAATGGTCATTCAGCTACATAAAATAACTGCAATATAGAGTTGAAAGCAGTCAGAAGTTTGAAGAGCTGCAGGTCTATTTGGCCATGTAACAGGCTGCACCAAGCCTGTTGAGTCTTGCAGAGATGAATCCAAAGCTTGGAAAGGTTCAGTGTATCATTAGAGAACTTACTGGTCGTAGTAGTAGTATGAGCTCTTCAAATTTGTTTGAAATGCTGGCCATACTGGTATTCTTCCATTGTATCTCAGAGAAACTTTTTTTGTTGATAGCAAATAAAAATACTGGAGGGAGGAAAGGAAAAGATACGGAGCCGCTTCTATTTTTAAATGTATATAAAAGCTCGGATTTCTGCTGGGTAGCCCTTGTTCTGCAATTTCTTCTTATGTAACAGAAATTTTTGGGTGGAGGAGGAACTCTGTTAAGTGGAAGTCTTGCACTACTTTTCAGTAGATCTTTGATATTTCATATGCAACTAACTTTTGAAGTATAGTTTTGAGAAATGTCATATACTGTTAGAGTTGATTTCAACTGGCTTAATGAGAAAAAAAAATTAAGGTAACTGTTTCTTTAGGAAATTATATTATCTTGTATTTATAGTTACGTGTTATTGTTCAAAAAATTTTACATATGTATGCCTTATTAGGTCACCAGAGATGCTCTTTAATGTAAATTTGTTTTATTTTTGTCTATAGCTCTAGGAACAGTCACATAGATCATCAGTTTGAGGAGTATGTGAACCTGAAACATCACATGAAGAGAAAAATCTAAGAACTGGAAGGAGAGCTTGCTTGTCAGAAACGGGTATAAGAATAAGGAGAAACAGTACTGTGTAGCTGCAGTGCCATCTAGCAATCCTTTTTTTTTATTATTTTTTTTTTTCCAATTAGAATGTTCTGCTTTAACATTGGTGTAGTTGCATAAGCTTCTGTTTTCTACCTAAATTTATAAGATTTCTAATGACAGTTTCAAAAATTACACACTGCCTGTGTAGTAGCTGTTGCTTTGCTTATCTGGCAGCTGCCCCTTGTAAGGAACTGGTAAGAATGTGTTTAGTAATCTGAGATTGTGTAAGATTATTTTATGTAGACAGCATACAGTTAAATTTGTTAACCTTGAAACCACAGGAGAGGTCAGCGTCTAGAAAGCAGAGGCAACATGAAGCAAGATGGGTAAATGTACGTTGTTTATCACACTCCTAATTACAGTGTGCTTTTTTCCCTCCTTCTACCTCTTATATTGCTATCATTTCATCATAAAAAGGTAATCTTACTAACAGTGAAGTTTGTCCTTCAACTGTGAGGGGCATTATACCAGCTCTCTCTATATATTGCAAACATTAAAGAACAACAAAACCTTCCTTCTTTATTTTTTTATAAAAATGTATTTGAGATTAAAATGACTTTTTAATTATTTACATATTATGTGTTTAATTATTAAAACTAGAATGGTTAATTTTTGACCTGTCAACCAAACCAATATATAATATAAATGGACGTGGTAAAAGAGATTGTTAGGTAATTGCATCTTGAACCCAACACCTTCCAATCCAAATCAGTATAGTTGTCCTGCTAAAATAGCCCATCTTCATCCAGGAGTCTTTTGCCCATGGGCTCCTCAAAGACAGTTTATGAACCTACTCAAAGGAGTATGAGTACTTCTCACTTGAACAATACTTGATAACTGGCTTGATTTGGAAGTTATATGTTGTGTGGTTAAACTGTAATGATAAAGCTGGTTAATCGCTGTTCCACAAGCGTAAGGGCACATCATCTAATACACACTATTTCTCTTAACTTTTTTTTTCCTCCTCCAGTGTGTTATCTCCATTGTTTATGACTTACAACTAAAGAAGGACATCTTACATGCTTGCCATTGGGTCTTTTTGCAGTCATTCCCCTTAACCTGTCCCATGATATTGCATCAATTAGCCAAAATCCCTTGTGACCTCATCCTCTTGTTTTCAAGTTTCAATCATGATTTATCAATTGAACTTCTGGAAGTAGTATCTCATAAACACCTTTAAAATACTTTTATCAGTCTAGGCACCTGAAGGGCTGCTCACTGCAACAGTAATTTCTGGAAAATCTGAGGCTCCCTTATGAACAGTTTTTCATACACTTATGAAACATGGGTGTTGTGAAGAATGAGTTTCATGTTTCCTCAGTGTTGTCTTCACTGCTGGCTTTAATTTCCATACATTAGACCACCCCCCCCCCCCCCTAAAAAAAAAAACAAAAAAACACTTCACAACTTTCTTTACTATTTTGTTTCTGATGCTGATAGTAACATTTAAACTGTATAAGGTCTCTAGACCTCTTAAAAAATTGGGTTATATCAAGCTCTCATTAGAATTCTTAAGTCTTATTCTCTACCTTTCGAAGGTGAAGCTGCTGGCCATAGAACTGGAAGCCCTCAAGGAGACTGGAATGCAAACACCAGAATCACTGCAAACAGCAGAAATGTTTGATTTGAGGCTGGAGCAAGAAAACCAATTCAACGATTTTGTTGCTGTGAAAGATGCTTGGTATTGTATAATTTTGATTATGATCAAAATAAACTGCTTTTCACAGACTCTACAACACTTTAAACTTACTGTCCTTCATATAGTCTTATTTTAGCAGCATCTTGGGATGGTGTATTTGATCTAGTAATATATATTGTTAGAACAGAAAGAGAGAACCCTTTATATGAAATATTTGTGAAGTCACATGAATTCAGGTTAATTCTGCTGCATTCTTTCTGGATGTAAATTGTCTCACTTTAAAAATAAAATTTTATCTTAAGTTTTAATGGTTCAGTGGTACTTTCTGCCTTTACTGCAAAAAGGACTATCTCTTCCAAGCAGTAAATATAATGAAAAAAATTAGTTCATCCTACTTCTAGCATGTGGCTAGTTTTGGTGTCTCATATTTCACACACTTGATTTGAATCCAGTAAGTCCAGTTGTGTTCAGTCCCAACTTTATCAAGCAGCTACAGACATATTGTGAATATAGTGACAGAAAATAACTCATTCAGGCCAGAGTATTATTGGTATTTTTATTTTACTTATCACTAGTTCAAGCTTAAGAAACAAGCCTTACTCATAGTTCAGTTCCTTCTGTTTTGCTTTAATCTTTTATAATAAAAAATTTTTATGTATTTTGAAAATTTAAATACAGGTAAATTTCAGAGGGTAAGAACATCATACAACTATTACTTGCATGTCTGCTTTTTTATTTACTGTTAGGTTTGAGTTTTCTATAGGTAGTATTTGGTGGTCTTTTCTTCTAGCAACTCACTTCTGTCTTATTTTAAACTTGATGTCTATTTTTGTGTGAGTGCATGCTCAGGAAACCAATCTGTGAACGAAAACAGAATATTCAGGGAAGCATTTTTGCTCTGTGGATTCCTACAGTCTCTTCTTTGGGCCACCTGATCATAGCTGTCTTTCAATTGTTCAATTACTGTAAAGAATATTTTCAGTATGGTAAAAGAGTATGTTGAATTGAGTAGTTCACCTGATAAAATAGGTTCTCCATGAGTCATCTTAAAAAAAAAAAAAGTATATATTAATTTTTAGGATCACTCTGATCACATAATTAGGCGAAGTACTGTTGTTCTTTGTGTTAATCACAAACTTAAAATTCTGAGATAAATTTGAGTTAAACTCTCTGCAGTGGTATAAGAAGGAGTCAGCCCTGGTCCTAAGTCCAACTAAATAGTGACATTCTTAGTTCAAAAAAAAAATCAACTGCAAAAGACCTCCTTGCAAACTGCTAACACTGACAAGCAGATATTGATTTCTGTTTCCACTGCTTCCAACAATCATGTGCAGCAGCCTTTGAGTTTAGGAATTTTACACTGACATTCCAACAACTTTAATTCCTAGCTCTTTTGTATCCCATTTCCATTATTAGCAAACGGGAAACATGCTGTGAATGGTATAGCTGAGAGTAGTATCGTTGTTGAAGAGCAGTTTATGCCGCTTGAGCTGAGATGACCTCCAAAGCTGATTCTGAATACCCATACAGATGGACCCTAGGAGACTGCTGAGCCCTAAGCAATTAAAATACTTTTGTCCAGTAAAATACTTAGAGTGGTATAGAATAAAATAGTTAACTTGGAAAATAAAACAAGGCT
>NW_010325317.1:0-21392 GCF_000700745.2 Antrostomus carolinensis | reverse complement strand
AAGCAACAACTTTGCTCTGTATATCATAGGTATAAACAACAATTGTCTCTGGCAGCTGAACAAGAATGGATTCTGGAACAGAGTAAAATGCAAGCAGAACTGGACTGGCAGCAGCTCTGTGAGAATGCTGAAAGTAATTGGTATCAGAAATCAGAGGATCTAACACAAAGCCTATCTTCAGCAAGAGAGCAAGTGAGAATTTCAAATTAACACTGTTTAGGAACCATCTGTTGCATAGAGTACTATGGAGTTTTTCCATCATGGTGTTTCTCAGGGGAGGCATGACTTTGGTCTTCTTTGATAAATCTGTAAAACAGTAATTCTCTGTTGTGCACAGCAGTTCATCAAAGATATTTGATCAGAGACCAGATTAATTTTCATGGACAACCTCTAATAGTGGTCTTTTCTCCCTTGTAATGAAGTCAAGTCAGCTTGAGAGATGCCACTGCTTTTCTCTTGGCATTGTAGCAGAAGAGGAAAGATCCCTATTTCTTAGAGCAGTCCCAGGCCAAAAGAGTTGCATATCACAGCACAGCTTGCATTCTGTCAAGGGAACGATATTGATCCTGGAAAACTCAGATTATTTTGGGGGGGGGGGGGGGGGGGGGGGGGATATATTTTCTGAAGTGTACAAGCTTCTGTTTCTGAAAAGTGAAATACATGTTTGGAGACTATTACACAATGGGCTAACAGTAATTCTCAATGACCAGTTGCCTAGTAAATTCATGGGTACAGGGTAAACACTTGTTTACAAAGTTTAGAATGCAGGCATTTACTCTAATGTTTTATTTTACCATTGTCTTCTCAAAGTGAATCATAAGCATCAATAGGTGTAGCATAGGAAAACCTGAAAGATAAATCAACATTGTCCATTTCACATACAGAAGATGAGACAGTGGTGGAGGCAAATTATTTTTCTGTGAAGACAGTTTTTGACAGAGCCAAAAGGGATATACTTTAAGTCCCTGTCCTGTGATTTAATATATCTTTTCCATTTCCTTTGTCCTTGAGATGATGACATCCTCTGTTTTCCCTCCCTTCCTTCCTTCCTTCGTTGAAGCTCCGCTACAAAAAACAGACTACAGGTTGCATGAAGTGAAAACTGTTCTTTCTGCTTTGACTGTTAAAAGAAAACAGATAATACAAGCATTGTTTAATCACAGTATTTTACCTGAAGGGGAGAAACGGGTTAGACAAGACTTAATGTTTTAACTTGGATGAATTCATTCTGAGATGACAACTTTACCAGGCTTGTTTCCACTGGACTTCATGAAAGCAGTTCATCTGTTTCATATGTTTAATTCAAAATATAGACACATCTAGCCTGGAATACAGATAGATTAGGTGTCACAGGCTTCACTATGGCTCCTATCCATTACTCACTGGCAAAAGGAGCAAGCTGGATGTAGATAGTTGCTCCAAAACAGGACAGTGTACTGTACCATCATGGCACATCAGAATGGGAAGAATTAATTTCTGGAATGTACCTGAGGCTCTGTTAGGTGCAATTCAGGGCAGGTTTTAAAGTTTTAAAGTTAGAATTTTAAAGCAATGCTTCAAAATGCTAATTTTCCAGCTGTTTAAAATAATGTCTTATATTTTAGTATCACAAACTACTTTTTCTTTCATTGCTATTTATTAAAATACATATATTTTAAAAAGCCAGTCAAAATTGCAAATGTCACACTGATTTGAAGCCGTGCTGAAGGATAATGCATTATGAGTAGAAACTTTTCTTGGAAAAGAATGAAAGTAAACAGTGTGCTGCAGTGCACCCTACTGGGCAGCTACAGATGCTCAACAGTGAGCAGTTCAGAGTGTATTATCAGAGATTGCTGATGAGAAAAAGCGCATTGGTAAGCAAGCCTAGCGTTTTCTGAATGCAGTGTGGTGTATTCAGAAAGATAATTCCTGAAAAAAAAAATTATATTAAATTAGACAAAAGTAGACTGCTACAATTTCATTTCAAACTGGACTGATTTGCAAACTGATCATTCACATACCAAGAGAATCAGAGTTAGGAAGGAGTTCTTTTACTGTTCACATTCACTGTTGTCTTCCACTGTAACTGTTAATGTTGTTGGCAAGACTAGTACAGTACCTGCAGCATACAGGTCCTTTCTTCAGATCGGTCTGAGACTCCATGAGGGTGACAAAACCTGGGTTTTGTCAGCCTTTTCAGTTTTGGAACTCTGTAATACAGAGTGACACTTGCTTATCATTTCATACTTCCACCACATATAATTCCAAAACTCAGGCTTCAAGGCCCTTGTGAAGGCAGAAACTTCTGACAAATGTTCCTTTTACATTGTTCACTGTTAGCTTATCTGTAACTAATGCCCAAAAGGAAGACATTGCTACTTGTTTTAGAATTGGAAGTGCTTAGAGGTTTTCTAGATGTTGTCCATTGTCCACATTGTCTAGGTGTAATCCATACACTCGTTACTCTTTTCCACTTTAGCAAAGGATGTCCAGCCTCTTTATGTTCTTTTGAAGAAATGATCTTCAATGACACTTTCAAGAATTTGGCAGGTCAGAAAGGGGACTGCTGTTGAGCCAGTAAGTTCTTTAAGGAGATGGTTTACCTATGCATGGAACAGAGAGAGATAGCACACTTCCAAGAACAACAGTGATAAGACAGAGCCACCTCTGTAGCCATCCTGCTCCCCATCTGTGCCTTCTCCTCCATCTCAGGTTCTCATCATAGCACTTTTTTCCCTGGCAAATCCCCAGAATAACCAGATCTCTTTCTTTTCTTCCTATGGTTCTTCTCTCCCAAGTCTGTTCATGGATTGAAAGTATTAGGATCTCTGTGTGTGGTGTTATGGAGAGAATGTGTTGCTCATTAATGAAGCGTCGTTACTGTGTTGTACTTTTATTTTACAGATATGTCAGTATGATGATAGTTCTCTGCGCAGTGATACTCCTACCTTGAAAATAAAAAAGCTGCAGGAGGAGAATGCCAACCTTCGGGCTGCTATTGCACAAATGAGGAAAGAAATGGAGAGCCTTGATGAGCAGATATTTTCCTCTCTTCCTCTGACAGAAAACAGACCGCTTGCAGAGCAAGGTGACAACTCTCACCACAGAACTAAATTCAGTTAAGGAAGTGTAGTGGTCATGGTCACAATGTATGAGGGCTACTCAACCCTCGGGTGTGTGAAGATTGTGACTGTGGGGTTCTCAGGATTCCACAGTACACAAGCAGACAGAGGTCTGAGATTCTGAGAATTTCTTTAGTACAAATTACTACAAAACTGTTATTAGTATTATTAAAGAAGCAATAATCTTGGTCAGCTGATAAATGTAAGTTTTCCGAAATGTATTTCAGTTTTCTTTATGGCTGAAATACTTCATTCAACTAAAATAATATTTCTTAATCCCTTTTTAAAATGTGTGGAGACTATATCCAATCACTGAAGGAGATGATAATGTTAAATCTGAAATTTTTAAGACAATTTGAGAGTTAACTTGGAGGGGCACTTCTTATTTCCGGAAAGTCATCTGATCTTTTCCCTGACTTTTCCATATATATCAATATGTTCAGACTCACATTTATGCTGGAACTAAAAGAATATTTTTTCAGGTTTAACTTCCATTTATTGGTCATGTTTTTTTCAGCTGTGATTGAAAGAAGCTACTATGTCTTAATTATTCTTGTTAGATTCAGTATTCCCTGTTTCCCTATAGTGATCAAATAATGCAATATTGGAAGAAATAAAACTTCTCCTTACCCACAGACTGACCCTTCTAAATATGTCATGTCTAGTCACTGCTGTATTTTGTAGCTGACTGATGTTTGCGTATTGTGAGACTGTACTATTTTTTATATTTCTTCAGCTCTGTTTACAGTATATCTACTGAAGTAGTGGTATACATGTATATTAGTGAGACAAAGTTCTGAAGCAGCTGTTGCTATGAAAACCTAAACTCTGGATAAGTACATATACATTCATATTCTACCCCTCTTTCAGGTTCATTGTGCACAAACAAAATTTCAGCTGGAACCACTTTGAGCAATATCAAAGTCAGCTCAACTAACTTGGGTATAGTATACCCAGACACAGAAAAGGTATGAAGAGGCTTGAACTACCTAAAATATCTGTATGCACATGTGTGTGTAATTAAATATATAGCATATTAATTTTGTTTGAATAAATATTGAAAACTGAAGCAATGTATGCTTGTGTGGTCAGTTAGTAATGAGTGTAAGTTAGATGAGAACCAGCAATGATTTTTTCAGCCAAAGTTATGGTCAGTCTTTTTGGGGAATAAGTTCTGACTAGTCATTCCCTGGTACACATCACTCCTGATCTTTCAAGCCCTTCTTGATTTTTTTTTTTTCCACTTGAAAGTTCTTAAACTATTGTGCATCGCCTCTTCAGGTTTTGCATTGTAAATCCATATTTTAGCCTTTTTTTAAATACCAAAAAACTTGTAATGTGCTTTGTGATAAGGTGAACAGAGATGAAATAGTGTCACTGCTGGACTTCGAAGAGAAAAACAAGGATGGGATCTTTTGGGTAAATACTTTATCATAATGTATACGTGCGAGCGGACTCAATTAGTGTGCAGAGACAAAACTGATTGTAGAGTCTTTACTTTTCACTCTGCAGCCTTTCTCTTTAAAACAACATTTTAAGTCATTATCTTCCCCAATTGTGTGTACGTACGCAATGATTACACAAAGAAGGGTTTGTGGTAGCTTGCTGTCTGCTATAAAGTGTGTTTTTTTCAACTTTTTATCTTAAAATTAACTGCTCTCTAGTTTGCAGTTATAGTGTCTATCCTATGTGTATTATTTTACAGTTACAATTAACAATATTTGTGGGAACATTCCAGGCTGTTGCTGTGTTTTGCTCCACAGTTTAATTTGCCCTATATTGCTAAGAAAATCTTGAAAATGGACCCTCAGAAATGGGCTTGAGACCTCAACTTTACACTTTTTCTTCAAATGGCTTCTAACGTTTGTACAAATCTCTAAACCTGCAGACCACACTTTAAAAATACTCATTTGTAAGCACTACGGGTTTTTTTTCAGGAGCCAAAACCCAAAGTTCTTGAAGAAAAGATGGTAGATCTTGGACAACAGTTACCTGATGTAGGTCCTGGTGTTGGCCTTCAATATGGTGTCAGCTGCACTCTACAAGGAATGCAAAATAAACTGAAGGAAGCAGCAAGGAAAATCTCAATTCTGAACCAAGAGAAGCAGCAGCTGATTGAAATGGGAAACAGACTCAGGGCAGAAGTCGGAATGGTATTAAAGGAAGGTAAATTTATTCTACAGAAGAGTGCTAACATATATTTAGACTAAAACAGGAACCCTTTGAGCTGGAGATAGCTAGGCTTTCCTATGAAAACAAAGTGCTGCACCTGATTGATTCTTGATCTGCATAGTTCATGTGAGACTGCAGTGCTAATTCTTGCAAGTAAGATTATCCTGTAATAAGAGGTACTAACATAGAACAATGAGAGTCTGTAGGCAGTAAATTTTTGTTGATGAACACCTTAGATGAAGGACTCTGGTGCTTAGATGTCAGTGTGGGAACTGGAAATTGAATTAAGACTTCTTTTAAGAGCAGAAAAGATGCAGGTTCTCTCTTGAATTGAAAATTAATGCTTTGTGAAAGTGGAAAACAGAATAAGCTTAATATAGAGTAAACTTGAATTGAGTATATATAATACATAAGAAGATGTCACTGTGGACATTTAAGTTTCATGCAACAGTTGCTCCGGCAATGAATGAAATGAAAAAACACAAGGCTCATTTCCACATAGCACTGAATCTATCTGCAGTGAGAAGGCCTGCGTTCTGTGGTTCATTTATATCCACGGCAAACATTTGCTGGGAATGTAATATTGATGACAAAATAACCATCCATATTTTATCTCCTTTATAGGACTTTGGCATCCTGTTAGCTCTAAGCGCTGCACAGTTTGTATTGCCTCTGGTAGTCTTTTTCCAAGAGAGCTTGTCAAAAGAACACAGTGTCAGCTAGCAGCTTTAAAGCGTCTACAGCACAGGCTTACAACACAGGTAATTATATGCTCTCTGAAATCTAGTGAAAATGAATAGTTAAACCAGTTCTAATTCCATGAATATAACTTCCCTTAAATTTCAGCATTTAAATGTCTTATTCTAACTTGAGCTTGCGTCTTCCTTTAGTACCTTGGAAGATTTCTTAGAATCACAGAATATCCTGGGCTGAAAGGGACCCATGAGCATCTTCACGTCCTGACTCCACACCGGGAAACCTAGAATTTAAACCATGTATCCAACAGCGTTGTCCAAATGCTTTTTGAACACCAACAATCTTGACGCCATGATCACTCTGTGGGGAGCTTGTTCCAGTGCTTTACCACCCTCTCAGGGAAGAACTTCTTTCTCATACCCAGTCTGAACTTCCCCCGATGCAGCTTTAAGCCATTCCCTCACATCCTGTCACCGAACTCCAAAAAGATCAGCACCTTACCCTCTGCTCCCCCTCAGTGAGGAAGTTGTAGATAGCAATGAGGTCATCTCTCAGTCTCCTCTTTTCTAAGCTGAACAAGCCAAATATCCTCCTAAGTCTTGCCCTCTAGTCCTTTCACCATCTTTGTTGCCGTCCGATGGACACATTCTAATATTTCTATATCCTTCTGATATTGTGAAGCCTAAAACTGCACACAGTACTCTAGGTGAGGCCACACCAGTGCCGAGTATAGTGGGACAATCACTCATTTTGGCTGGTTAGCTATGCTGTGCCTAATGCATCCCTGGATACAGTTGGCCCTTTTGGCCACCAAAACCCCCAGATCCCTTTCTGCAGGGCTATGGTCCAGCCTTTTGTCCCCCAGTCTATATAGACATCCAGGATTACACTGTCCCAGATGCAGAATCCAGCATTTGCTTTTTAAATTCCACACAGTGATTGCCAAGGACTCCAATCTATCGAGATGTCTCTATAAGGTCTCTCTACCCTCAAAGGAATCAGTGAGTCCTCCTAATTTACTATCATCGACAAACTTACTTGGTGTGCACTCAACGCCTGTGTCCAAGTCATTGAGGAAAACATTGAAGAGAACTGGCCCTAAAATCAAGCCCTGGGGAACACCAGTAGTGACTGGCTGCCAGCTAGATGTCACTCTGTTTACTTAAAGAGTTATATTGGGACGTCAAAATTAACTTTTTATAACATGATTTTCATCTCAGGAATTGCAGAAACACTTGTGTTAATGCAGCATAAACGCAGTCCTGAATTACATAAAGCTTAGTTTTAAATAAGATAGGTCATTTGAAGGATTTGCAGTATGTTCTAAGATAAACTTGAAAATGATTAATCAGTGAGCATATTTCCAAATATCCACAGCGGTGGGATTTTACAGCACCCTTGTCCAAATTATTGTAATAGCACATTTTCCATATACAAAAGCAAGATATATCATTAACTCAAATCTTAGATTTTGTAATTAAAATACAACTTCTAACAGTTAAATTGCAGCTTTCATGACAGAGACAAATGTATAAATCCTGGCTCCTCTAGTAGTTAGTGGCAGACATCCCAATGACTTCAACAGTCAGGATTTCACTATGTACTTTACTTAATTGATCAGCAGATTTGTTCCTGTGAGGATTGAGTCAGAGCAGTTGATTGTCATTGTAGTTTTGAGGGCAGTAAACAGTGTTATTTCAGAAAGGGTGAGGTTGTTGCTCCGAGGTATAAAACTCCAGTAGAATTATTAACCAAGTTCAGTTGGAGAAATACTTCCTCTGAGAACCTCTGTGGGCAACTTGTTCCAGTGTTTGATCACCCTCCTAGTAAAGAAGGTTGGTGTTTGGGGTTTTTTTTTCCCCCTTGTGCTTAAGCAGAGTGTCCTATACTTCACTTTCTGCCCATTGCCTCTCATTCTTCCACTGTATACCACTGAGAAGAGTCTGACTCAGTCGTCTTTACCTCCTCCCACCATCCCCATCAGGTGCTTATACATGTTGAAGAGATCACTCCTGACCTATGTCTTCTGGACCCTAAACAAGGCCAGCTTCCCCAGCCTCTCCTCTTATGTTTAATGCTCTAAGCTCTTCAAGTCCAACCATAAACCAAACACTACCAATTCCACCTCTAAACCATGTCCCTAAGCACCTTGTCTACTCATCTTTTAAATACCACCAGGGAAGGTGACTCCACCACCTCCCTGGGCAGGCTGTTCCAATGCTTGACTACACTTTTGGTGAAGAAGTTTTTCCTCACATCCAATCTAAACCTCCCCTGGCACAACTTGAGGACATTTCCTCTCATTCTGTCGCTTGTTACCTGGGAGAAGAGACTAATTCCCACCTCTCTACAGCTTCCTTTCAGATATTTGTAGGGAGCAAGAAGGTCTCCCCTCAGCTTCCTCTTCTCCAGACTAAACAATCCCACTTCCCTCAGCCGCTCCTTGTAAGACTTGTTCTCCAGTCCTGAGCATGATTCTGATCTCTCTCTTATGCAATTTCAGAAGGAAATAGGTGAGTCAGCTGTTAAACTGTCCAGAAAGCCTGGAAAGTGGTCAGATAACAGGTGAGCTTACTGTGGAATGCCTCAGCGTAATTGTGGATATAAAATTTGTTCAGGATGCTTGTGAACATCTTAGTAACTGCAAGTCACAAGCTTGGCTTCTTCTGTTCACTTGAACTTCCTATTCAGTTAACTATTTCTTAAACTCTTAAACTGTTAACACCAGGAGTAATTTTTACAAATGAGATTAGTGTCCAGGAAAGCATTTGAGTAGACCTTTTGTAGCCTGCTTGTTTCATCTGTGCACTGCTTGAATCGAGTTCAGAAATGTATTACCTAAATGGTTATACTAAACATGTAAAAGTGATTTTCAGATCTGGGCAAAATTGCCACAATTCAGAGACACATTTTTTTACTTCTTTTTTTTGTCTTTTCCACCTCTGTAATTTTTCTTTGTTTCACAATTTGTCTTAGACCTTAGCTCCTAAGTTGAGACCAGTGAATATTCATTGCCCATCCATCCCAGTCTTCTGCCTTATTTTTTAATGAGCTAGGTACTGTGTTTGCTATTTTTCTGACATCTCATATCTCCCATGTTCTTTTTAGAATCACTAAAGATTGTTCTTGCTTGTGTAAGAATAAATAGATTTTAAAAATGCATGGCTCTTGGAGATGTAGCATTTGACTGTGAGTTTCCAGATGGTGCGCTAAACTGCAGGAGTAGTAGTCCAACCTCTTTAGCTCACAGGTTGCTTGGAGGTCATGGTTGAAGTGGCTGTCATTGAGGATCTTTCCAGCCCTGGAACCTTTGGCATCATCTCTGTTACTGCTGGAAATTGTCCAAACTAGAAAGAAGGATTGCCCTTTTTATATCCAAGCTGTTTGCCTTCAGTAGTCTCATTCCAGGCTGCTCATTACCCAGAACATACTGCTGAGGCTTCAGCTTCTGCACTGAAGCTGAGCTACAGGTTGAGCTTCCAAACACGCTATTCTAGTTTTTCTTCTAGGTCGTCACTCTTACTAGCCAGGCTACATTTGCTCCTGTGTTCAAGATCATAATCTTTAGCAAAAACCGAGAGAATTTATTACTATCATACCTACAGGAATTTCAGTGTCAGTTACTTTATATGATGGGCTCATGCTTTGTTTCTTTAGTCTTAAATATATAGCAAAAGACGTTGATGTTTATTTTTGTCTCCTTTGACAGAGCTGAAGTATTTTGCTTTTAATCAAATCTCACTTTAATTGCTGCATGTTAAAAGTTGGTGAAACTTTGTGGGATAATTAGGTTTTTTTAGTTGCTGACAAATTACATTTCCTTAGCTGCTTTATTTTATGAGGTTTTTTAGGAATTCTTTGGGAGTTTTTCTTCTGTAATTTAATTGTTGGAAAAGACAAAATTGAAGAATGACTCTAACAATATAAACTTCAGTAGCAAGCAGGATCATACTAACAGCAGCAAGACGTGTAGATTTTTAACAGATCTAGTAAGAGGTTTATTAGGAGGGTAGTTTGGCCCTGTTATCTGAAGGGAACATAATTTTGTTTAATAAATTAGTGATTATTTTAACTCTAGCAGTGTAACAGCAAACTGAGCTATTAAATGTGTTATTTGTATAGACCATGAGTAATTTGTATTAATGTAATATTTTATATTAGGAGCTGCAGTATGCAAAGCAACAGCATCCCTCAAGGATCTCTTCTCTAACTACCTGCCCTAGCTTAAAGAAAGAAGCTCCAAGCAGCTGTGAGGAAGAAACAGAATTACCATCCACTGAGGTACAGTGCAGTTTTATCATCAATGTGATTTGCCTTCAGTTGGATATTTCAATTGCAGCTGCTCAACAGTCATCTCCTGGAAGACTTAAAAAAACATGTATAGGGTTTTTTTTTAAGTTATGCATTGTTCCTGTACAAAATAGTAATTTTTAACACTTAATAAACTAGGGTTTCTCAATCACTTTCACAAAGTTTTAAATAATCTTCTTGTACCACCTTTCAAAATTAAAAATAATAATTTTATTTTGTCTTGCCTCTTGCTGAAACCTTCTAAGCTTTACAAGACCAAGATGCCACTATAAGATTTAACCAATTTTCAGATGTCTTTGGTGTGAAAAGTATATACCTCTGTAAGATTGTGTTTGAATTTGAACAGGTTCAGCTAGATTTCTCTATTGAAAATCATGGGCCAAAGCAACAAAAGGCAGATACACCCATGAAGATTGTTCCACTCCGGCAGAGTCCTAGTCAAGCCCAGCAGGTCCGGTTTTCTTCATCTAGAGGGCATGATTTCTGCCAAGGTATTTGGCAAACTTTAGAAACGGGATCAAGCCGTTCGATTTTCAGTTCTCAAAAGAACACTGACCAAGGTAAGTAAGCATGCTTTGTAAAGTAGTCACAGTATTTTGCTTTTCTAGAACAGAAGTACAGTAGTGGATTCTGCCCCCTTCCACTAATTTTTTTACGTGATTGCTACTTTTGTTACAGTCCTGTAATCAGAATCTGAAGATCTACTTAGTTACTTAGAAGGGAATTTCACTTTTGCTAGCAGAAGTAAGAATTAAGAGGAGTGTGTATATAGCGCTCTGGTTTTAATGCCATTGTTGCAAATACTTCTCCCCTTTTACTCCTAGAAAATTCAAATACCCTTCTGTTTTGACATAGTCTAAACCTTATCTGGAGGAGATATGAAAGTGTCTTGTCTGAGAATTGCATGCTTCATCTATTGCCAGGTGGCTGTTAGATCAAATTGTAATTTGGCAAATCTTTGCTTAATCATTATTTTTGTGGCAGGTTAATAGCCAGTACAGTACTACTTAGTGTGGTAAGACCTAAAGGCCAAAAGTGAGATAATGAGTGTAAAGTGGTATATGCTGTGGGCACAGAGTGTACCTAGGTATTGTTATTCACTGGAATTTTTTAGTCCAGTGCAACAAGTTGGAATATAAAGAAATAAAAGCAAACACAAATTCTTATATGTGAGACAGCATCCTGACCTTCTATGTCAGACAGTGTCAGGGTTAGGATGAGAGGAGAAAGTAAAACCTAGGTCATCTACTGAACATTAATCAATGTTATACTTCTACAAAAAGCACCACACGTTCTTGGAAATTTTAGCAGGAGCACCATTTGTAAGGTATGTGCAATGAAGTGTAGCCTCTTCACAGGCAAATTGTAAAGGAACTTTTTAATGGTAGCCATTATGTTGAGCAGTGTATTGCAGATGAATGTTATGTCTCCCAAACTCTTGGCCTGTTCATGAAGTAATCCTGCACTGGCAAAACTTTGGAAAACTCTTCTAACACGCACTGTGGATGGGACAAAAAGTAATGGCCTTAAATTATAATACTGGAAAAACTTTAAAGATAGCTAGTAGTGGTGTATGTTCCCCAAAAGGATTGTAGGTCTTTATAAATAGACAGACAAACATTTCTCCAGAATGTTCCAAGTAAAGGTGATTTTTATTTTTTAATAAGAGGCATAGCATTCAATAAATTATTTCTTACAGTGCTGTGGGGCTTGTGTGGGTTGCTGGGTTTTTTGGTTTTGATATTTATCATCATCATTATTCCTGAGATCTGATGGCAGCTGTGGAGTAATATGACAGCCGTTTAACCTTTTCAAATGGGCTTTATATTAATAGTGACCTGTTGCCATTACATAGATACTTGTGTGCCATTAACCACATACCAGACTGCGGGAGCAAGAATGCAACCAGTGGGTTACAGGCAGTGATTTGTTCCCCTCTGTTTGGTACTTGTGAGGCCACATCTGGAGTACTGTGTCCAGTCTTGAACCCTCTGGTACAAAGGATTGAAAACTAGAGTCCAATGGAGAGCCACTAAGAAGGCCAGGATGCTGGAACACTTGTTACACGAGAAGAGGTTTAGAGAGCTGGATTGTTCAGTGTGGAAAAGAAAGTGTTAATGTGTGTTCGGATTGCATGCTTTTTAACTATCCAGTGAAGGATTCTGGAGAAGACAGAGCCAGACTCTTAGAGGTGCACAAGTGGAAAAAAAGACAGTGGACACAAGTTGTGTGGAGTGATAAGCACTGTGACATTTCACCCGGAGGTCCTTTCCAACCTACATTGCATCTATTTTTAAACCAGTGTATAGATGCAATGAATCATCTCTAGCAGCATACAAGAAAAAAAATACTTAAAAGGGTTTTCAAAATGAAGAATGGATTATAAGTGTATTTATTCACAACAGCAGTGCATTGCAGGGACAAAGTAATCTGCAATGACAGACTGTAGGTCTGGAATGGACATAGTGCTGACAGTCATGATTCATGTGCTTTTTTTTGTGGGGCTGGAACTGAAACAGGGAGAGTATTTCAGGTCAGGCCTATATTGACAGGGTAAGCAGAAGGATGTCTTTGAAACATTACTGATAGTGCCGTGCAGTTTCATGCTGCTGTATGCATGATGCAACACTACTGGCAGCCTTACAAGGACATCAGTTTCTTAACGTCTAGAAATTTCCAGCCACCATTGCAAAACTTACTGTAGATTTTTTGAGATCTAGAGAACAGTGAAAGGGAAAGATGATACTGCCAACATGAAACAAATGAAATATCAATAAGGGGTGATATTTTCCTGAGAACAACCTTAACTTAATCTCTGCATCCAGATTTACCCTAAGAACACCTGAGCAGAGCTTCTTACTCAAGCATGCAGGCCCTGAAATACTGCATTACAAGAACATGACTTAAATATTCTTTTATGTTGCTTAGCTTTCTTCTCCAGGAAACCATCCAAATGGTATCCTTAATTCTACTAGACTGAATTCTGCATTTCAGAAAACAAGATTGTGAAAGCAAAATCTTTCGTTTTTGGAAGAATGTCACCTCAGAGCAGAATATACAAAATTTTCAAGGAGTTCTGCATCTGAATTTTAGCAGAAGCTTGCATTATTTTTCATACATGAGCTATGGAAAATTAATTTTAAAAAATAATCTTTCCTGTTTATAACCACTCATTTGAATTTAATACATTAATCAAACACATGGTTACAGTGGGTAGAACCATCATTAAGACAGGAGTGACTTGGTACTGGGCTTTCAGTTTCAAGTGACACACACACTTGGAAGCTCAGTAAGAAAAAAATACTTGAAACAAAGCAAGCAAGTTAGTTTGCTTATTCAAACGTTTCTTTTACAT
Source organism: Antrostomus carolinensis (assembly GCF_000700745.2). Lineage (NCBI taxonomy): Eukaryota > Metazoa > Chordata > Aves > Caprimulgiformes > Caprimulgidae > Antrostomus > Antrostomus carolinensis. The sequence continues at coordinate 7,754 of NW_010325317.1, read as the reverse complement.
GTTCAACTCTATACAAATCTATCACACTACTAGGTGTGTTTTATGGGCATTTCTGGTGAAATAGAAACAATTGTAGTGTGCAAATGATTTTCTGAACCAGTTTAACAACTTAATTAATTTTTTTCATGTACAAAATAACCTATTGGGACTTAAAATGGTTGGCATGTCAAGTAAGCCCTCCAATTTGCCATATTTCCAGCATGTGACAAGATTCAGTGACTCATGTGTTTTGGAGTGTTTATGCCTATGTGTTAACACTGAATTACTGAAGTGGACTGTTATATACCTTATTCATTTCACCATTGAATTCAGAACTGGTGGAAGCTTTCAAGCAAGTAAGAAGGCTATGAGATACTTTAATTTTCTCTCTCCGTACTCTGCCTGCTGATTTTTAATTTGTACTGTAGGAATGAGATGAGATGGATTTGATAAGTTGTATGTTAATTCTGCAGATAAGCAGAAATAAATTATTTAGAAGGAACACAGGTTCCTTGTTCTGGTGTTTTTATTGTTCTGTATTATTGAAAGAAAAAGACCCTGCTACAGAAGTAGACAAGTACAAGCCATGACATTAAAAACATCAGTGTTATGTACATAGACTGTACTAGTAAGAAATACACTTCTGTATTTCTTTCCTTTTTAAATGCCCTATCTCAGAGATTGAAAGCAGGTGGGAGATGTGGGTTGGTGATCCATACCATATGCATCTTGAATACTGATGGCAGACCATCCTCAAAGGAAAGTTGCTTGTCAGAAGAGTGGTATGCCTTCCTCTGAAAATCATGTGTACAACCGTGTGATTAGCTTCTGTACATGCTGCAAGGTTTCTCTATTCACCTATGTGCTATAGGGCCTTTTTTTTATCTTAGAATAAATGTTAGGCAGGAGGAGGGGAAGCTTTGTAAAACATTTAGAAAACTGGAATTTATTTTTCTTCAAGTAACTTAGCTTAGTAAAGTTTTTACTTGCTATTGGAGCCACTTACTAGTTTGGGGTTTGGGGTTTTTTTCTGGAAAGACAGGCAAACATCACCTGTAAAGTTTGACTGTAAGACTGCATTTAGAGTGAAGCCTGTACTGTGAAGGGTGCTTTGTGGTACCATGTGAAAAGGTCCTGATCAGCTGTATCTCCTTGGGTCAAAAGAGGCTGGGGTCAGTGCAGAGGAAATCAGAGCGTAAGGCAAGCTATATCTGCACTTAGAATGTCCTCACTAGTCACTTGTTTTATACGCTTTTGGGGTAGATGAAACTTTGTATTTTCCATGCCAGAGGAGGGCTCTGGTTGTGGTGGCTGGTTCTACTGTAGATTTTAAGAAATCCCACCTCCACAGATAGTCAGAACTGTGTCCTGGGCGTATTAATTTCAGTTTACATTGTAGCCTAACAAAGAACAGGATTGAGTTGCTTTGAAGTAAAGTAACTTTTCTGGTTTACTACTTGAACTTGGACAGGGGAGTTTCTTTTACTATAATTCCCATTGTTACTGTGACTTGCAAAGCTCTGTGGTCTGAAATTCTACACTTTATGGATCAAAAGTTATCTTAAGTGTTTCCACACTAGACAGAATTTCAACAGCTTTGACATCACTGACAGTTCTAAGAGCAATCCATGTGGGTAAAAAGCTGGCCAGAAAAAGAATCTGGTAAAATATTAACCAACAGAGAGTGCTCTGGTTCTGGCTTCATTCCGGCTCCAATCAGAGAAAGACCCATGATTTATTTTCCGTGTTACATAAAACTTCATCTTTGAAATGTTTCACAAATATTAACTAATCCTTTAGTTACTTTTTTTTCACTTAAATGTTCTTCTTCTGAATAGGAACTTCTTGATGTTCCTTCACTGTTAGCCACAAACAAATATCTAGTCACACGTTTCTTAAATGAAATTTTATGTCTGAGGAAATTTCAGTTTGCTCATACAATATGTGCACCTGTATGTCTTTAGTTCTGAAAAAAAAAAAAATCTCTGAATATTAATTTCTGACTGTAGTTAATACACATGAAATAGAAGATAGGTAAAGCGTTTCAATACACTGAACATTTAGGTCCATTTTCAAAAGCAATTTACACTCTTAACTATGATCTTACTAGCTCTTGTTGCCAAGGTCACTTCTGAAAGTAAGTTACAGGCTTGTAAATTAGGTGTGCTTTTTCATTGATTGTGAAAGTCAAGCTACTGTATTTAAGTTTGACTGCACAGCGCATAGGCATGCTGATTTCATTCAAGGTCCTTCACACATGTCCACAGTCGCAAGCAGACCCAGTAACATATGAAAGTCCTTATTCAGTGTTCTCTTAGGATATTTCACTTTAAATAGCATTTCTAATTCTGGGGTATTGGTTTTTTTATGTTTTTCTATTTTGTAGAACTAACCTTAAAAGTTTGCAATTTCATAGTTTTAAATTGCTGTCATGTCATAACATGGATTTTTGACAGTCCAGAACTTTACAATATCCAGATAGAATGCTTGTGTTCTGTGCTGTTGTTCCAAACACCTAACCAAGTAGCCTTTACTAGTTATAACTGTAGTGTCTCTGCTAATGTCAAGAGACAAGCATACAGAAGATTTCAGAGGAAGGGATGCATGTGATGCACTGGTGCTTGATTACTTTACATTTGAATCTACAGGATTAGAGTCTACCACATTATTTCTGAAAGTCATCCCCTTGGTTGAATACAAAAGACCCCCATCAAAACTGAGGAAGTATTTCAAAAAACAGAATGTCTGTAAGCAGTGTTGATTGTGTGCTATTTCTGGATCTACTCATTGCTGTTATTTAGACCACAAACAAGGTAATCTCATTCTGCTGTGGCTCCTGTTCAAGCAAAATAATCTTTGAAGCTGTATCCAGTACCTTTCAGACACTGCTGCCTACACTGTACTAAACTGTTGATGTTGTGAAATTCTGCTTTATTATCTGCCAGGTATGGTCGAGGTCTAGGGTAATGCAGTATAATGATTAAAATCCTTTTTCCAGGCAGGAAAATACACCCAAAGGTCTTCCATAGGCTCAGGCATCCTCTTTCATCTCTTCTACATCTGTAGGTAACCACTAGGTGGCAAGCTGAACAACATGATTTCGCATCAATAGCACAAGAGTCTGCTGAGGTTTTGCCGCCTGCAATAACAAATGCCACCAAGCTGACTCAGTGCAGAGATTGCACACACATGAGCTTGCATGATTGAACAGCTGGTTCAAGCTAAGCCTGAACATGAAAATTATCTTGAAAAGTGTCATGTTATGACACTAGCCAGTGTGTCATGCTTTGCATAAAGCTATAAACCCTCAATAGATTAATTCATTCCATAATTCAAGAATATTTTTTTATTTCCTTCCATGTAGAATTTTGTTTGGACTTTCTACCGTGCTCTGTTGACTATGAAAATGTACCTCATCCTACTAATACTTTACCTTCGTCAGTTTGTGCACCTCCTGTTCTTGCCCTGTGGTGGAATGATACCTGGGACTGAAGCCTGTCATGCTCAAAAATTGAATTAGTACAGAATGCTGTAGTGTGTGTTATTGCAAGTATATTATGACTATTTCTGCTGTCTGCTTTGGCTCTCCATAGAAAATTTAAAGTTAAAATCTCAGTGCCTTGAAAAATAAGGAGTAAGTGGCTGGAGCCAAGCTTACTGTGAATACTGTGCTTGTGTTCCACTTATCTTACCTGATGAAACCTGTGATAAGACTAAAGTTCAGTTAGAGATACTAGTTTTCAGGGAATTACATGAGAGGCTGCAGAATGGACTCCCCATTGGCATTAGGACTCCCTGCTTCCCAACCAAAGGTGTTACTTTTTAAATTAGTCCTCTCTAGTACATACAGATATTTTAGACAACGAAAACAAATATTTCCACAGTAAATGCCTTCCTCTGTGAGAGAAGATGAAAAAAAAAAAAAACAACAAAAAAACCCCCAAAAGATAATGGTAAAAGTGCAGCTTTGTCAAGCACACAGAATTTTCTTCGAGCCCTTTGGATCATGCATATCCAAACACATTTTGCTGCAGCATTTCTGGCTGCTGGTGATTTCTTGAAACAGATCAAACTATTGCAGCCAACTACTTTATCACCATTTTACAATATGGGAACAGGTAGGAATACGGGAACAGGTAGGTCTGATTTCGTATTGTATTGTCCGGTGTGTTGGTATTGCCTTGATTGATACAGATGCTCTCTCACAATGGAAAGAAGGGTAGACTTGTAAAATGTGATGTTTAAAAACAGCTGAACAGATAGGTAGTGCTTAACATGAACAGTTACACCAACCATTCAGCTGTCTTCCTTCCTCCTCTCTTAAGCAGTCTGATGCTCATGGAGAATGAACAGGTACAGATTGAGCAGGAGATGCTGATATATTACACCATCAGCGTAGCAAGCCTTAATGGACAATTCTGTGCCTCTTATGTACAGAAATGGTTCTGTTAACTCACTCAATGTAAGACTTGGACAATGTGGCACTATGGCAGCAGTATATTTAGAGAAAAAGAGTAAACCAGTTCTCTTCAACTATCCAGTCTCATAATTAAATACAAATATAACTAAAAAGTATTTTTCTTTCATGTTTTGAGCAGTGGAGTTTGAAGTTATACGTTCAACTGAGCAATCTGAGGAATCTCAGCAAAATATCAAAGCCAAGGATAAACTTGAAATGCCGGCTGCAGATTTGACAGTCAGAGGAACCAGGCTGGAAGTTCAGCAGAAGTTAAAATGTAGGAATTTATCTTGTGCTCGTCCCATAAAACCAAAAATCTCTTCTAACATGGCAAAAATCCGCAACTATAATATTAAAGACTGATTCCTTTGTTGTCAGCAAGTTCCAGGTCCACACTTGCTATTAACTTACTTTGACGTTTGTAAATCGGATGTAAATATCGGCTTCATTTTCGATTGTCAAGTTGGGATATTTGCAGCCAGAAGAGAGAACAAATACCTTGCTTCATACTGTGAACCTTAAAGTAAAGGGTTAATCTGTACATTATGAGATTACAGTCTTCACTGTTAATACTGATTTATTTTAATTATATATGTTAAATAATGCTTGCGTCATTGGTTTAGAAATGCCCAGTTAATACATCTGTAAAGCCTTATGCCTTTAGGCAAGGCTTGCAGGTCTTTAGCAAATATTTTGTTGAGAAACTGTAGATGTGATTTAAGCTTAGAAGTGGGATGCCTCAACCTACTTGTTTTCTTATAATTAACAATGCAACCGTTAATCCTGTGCAGCTATCTTTCTACTGGAAAGAAATGGGTTTGAAAAGATTACACCTGAAACTGTATTGTTTCTCATCTTCTGTAGCTCTTTCCACTTGTTCAGACAGCATGAAAGGGCATAAAATTAAACATCTGTTATCACACCAGTTATATTTTTCTTTAACAAGAGATTGCATAGAGTTTAAAGCAGTGAAAAACATGGTCGTTAGCAAAACTTAGAATTGTATAAAAGCATTGTAAGAAATAAGTCTTACAACAGATGAAACTAAAAGAGAACCTGAATGAGTTGTGATGTAATGAGGGATATCTATATAGTTATGAACATGCCAGGACATTGAAACATTCATTTTTGTAACATTTCCAGTAATGCTGAGCTGTCTTGGGCTATTACAGTGATGAACTTTAAGTAAAGGATATACACATGAAAAACACAAGAAAAAACTTTTTTACTGTGAGGATGGTCAAGCACTGGAACAGATTGCCCAGAGAGGTTATGGAGTCTTGCCTGTGGAGATACTCAAAACTCAACTAGATAGGGTCCTGGGCAACATGTTTTAGCTGACAGTCCTTCAGCAGAGGGATTGCACTAGGTGATTTCAAGAGGTGCCTTCCAACCTACGGGATTCTGTGAGTGTTATCACTGAAGTGAATAATATTTGTCAGCTGCTGCTAAAATCTAAACAGAATTAATGAAGGAAGAGAGATACCCATGAGCACTTTTTTTCTGTAGTGCTTTGCTTTTTAGAAATGCTTTCCTGGTACTCTCTGCAAACAGCTGCTCTCTTTGGCATCTGACAGTGTGGTAGTAATCATTTTGAGAATGTGAATAATTATTTTTCTACTCCGTGCTGAAAATGTTTTGCTTTAGTGCAAAGGTACTATGATACTATTATCAGAATCTAAATCTGCAGTAAATTTTGTTGAGGTGTTACCAAGTCAATATGAGGCCTCAGAGATACTGTGAGCTTCTTCCTAAATCTAATTACTTGAAAATCCTGTCATTGGATTAAACATTTAACATTGTTCATGAGCCAGAACAACATGATGCAGTCCCTTGAACCAGGCCCTGAATGAGCTCTTTCTGTAGCTCAAAACATAGTGGTTTCTAACAAGTATGGGAATTTTGGCCCAGATTACACCAGTTACAGTTCTCACTGGTTATTTCTAGAACACAATGTGTAAATTCTGAAGTATTTAACAGCTGTAGATTATCCTGAAAAATAAGTTTTTATTTTCAGTTCCCTGTTTAATATTGAACTGTGGAGATGCACAGTATTTCAGTGCTATGAGATGGTACGCATACCCAAGTGTTAAAAGCAGTGTGCCTTTAGAAAAGGAGCAGTTTGTTCCAAAATCTTTGTTAACACTGCATCTCAGCCTGGAAAACATTACTCTCTATTCCTTACATCATGGGTATAAGCTCATGGGCTACAGACTTCAGAAATGCCTTTGTGTAGGTTTCTTTGCAGGTTTTTAGGTTTTTTGTTTGCTTGTTTGAGGGGGGTTTGGTTTTTCAGTTGTTATTTGGTTCCCCCCACCCCCAGTATGTCACCTGGCATGCCTGGTCATGCAGACCTCTTGCCAGAAAGGCAGACCTCTTGCCAGAAAGGCAGACCTCTTGCCAGAACCCTGAGAAACAGGTTTCCTTAAGCCAAGTGATGATATCTCTTGATTGTTTCATTTTGTTTCACTTATGATAGGAAAAGAAAAAAATCATTGTCCATTCAGAGTAACTAACTGTAAGAACATAGCATATAAGCATGCTGAAAATTAACATAAAAGTATGCATAATAACAATAACATTAATACATTGTTTGGATCCTGTGTGGAGAGGTTGTGCTAAGTGTGTACTAAATACAGGGGAGCAATTCTCATATATTTCTCTTATGGCCAAAATATTTAACAAATTGGATATTCTTAAAAAACAGAGGAAGGGAAGTGCTGACAAGGTGGTACTGTGGGTGCTATTAAATTGTACAAAGAAAGGAGAGCCTATAAAAAAGAGAATTCCAGTCGATCGCGGAGTACTGGAAAGGTCAAACAGTAAATTCCTGACCGTGGTTGTTACCAAAGGGTTAAAAAAACTATTATACTATTGAGAAATATATATAGATAAAGACAAAAAAATCTGCCCAGAGAAAGACTTAGTCCAGCTGTATTGCGTAGCAGCAGTGCTTCAGCGCAGCTCTGGCAGCACTAATGGAAATGGGGCCTGTGACAGAAGGGCTTCCTATGCACAGCGGAGAGATACTGCCGGGGCTTCCTGCATCCCGGCATTCGGGCCCACACTTGCTGACCGAAAGGCAGGGTGACTGTTCTGTGTTGGAGTAGCAGTCGTAGGTAATACAGAATCAAATTCAAATTTGTTTCCTATTTCGCTTTAATTTGAGAAGTAAGAGTTATACAGAGCGTGGATAAAATCTGCCTGCACGCGGAGCCATCTTCCCCTTTTCCGTCCTTGGGGAAGGTGGGCGTGCGAGGGGCGCGGCGGGGAGCGAGTCTCTGGCGCCCGCGGGAGCGCGGCGGCCTGCCCGCTC
>NW_010325316.1:37485-39869 GCF_000700745.2 Antrostomus carolinensis | reverse complement strand
TTATCTCAACCCGTGAGTTTTCCCACTTTTACTCTTCTGATTGATTGTCTCTCCTATCCTGCTATGGGGAAGTGACTGAGCGGCTGTGTGGGGTTTAGTTGCTGGCTAGAGTTAAACTCTGACAGATGGAACTACTATAACCAGTCTTACAACTTAACAATTAAAACATCCTAATATTCTCTTCTTTTATCATCTGCAATTGATGCCTAACAAAGCAGATGTGTTTTTTTAGGCTACGGAAAATACAGGAGGAAGAAGTAGTTAGTTCTGCATCTTGGGCAACTGCAGTATCAAAGAGGCACTGATTGTAATGACTTAAGAGATCTTGGATCCTGAGCTTTATTATTTTTGCTTATTTATAGTATATTGATCAGGGTTCCCTTGAATGAGGTATTGTAAAAGTGAAGAACCTAAATAATTCTGGTATACATGATAAATGTGATACTTTTATCTTAAATTTTCTCAAGTCATGCTAATGTCCTGTAAACTCTGTTGTAATAAAATATTGTTCTTTTGAAGAAAGAAGATATCAGATATTGTTTTTAAAGTTTATTAAGTAATGCATGAAACGAAATTTCATTCTAAAAGATTTTAATTTTTCAGTATCAGGAGACCACAGATACAAACATTTTAAAGACGAAACAAAGTACTGAGACTAAACAAAAGTTGAAATGAGGTGAAAGGAAGGAGACCTATTATTTGCTCGTGTCTCAAAAGATCTTTTTTTTAGGGAAGTTAACAGTTGTTTAAATCAATAACAAAACCAAACGTATGTTGTTTGTTAAACAGGTTTTTACACACAAGTCTGCTAGCATAGTTCAGTTTTCACCTGTAGTGATCTCCCTTGTAATCTATTGGATAGCGAATAGAGATTGTGATAGACTGAAGTGACCAATTAATTTTTTTTTTAAGAACATTTGCTGTCTCTTCCTTCTAGCCACCTCCCTCATCATATTTTTAAAGCCCTGGTATCACTGTATTGCCTCAATATGAACTTAAACCCCTATAGATGGATCCTATTTTGTTTTTTGCTTTCCTTTCCCCCCAGAATGCTTACTACAATACTCACTCCCAGGAACAGCTATTAGATAAACACTTGTACCTGACAGAGTACTGAACCACCAATTCAGCAGTTTTTATTACGAACGCAACAATCTCAGTGATTTCCCTTCCAGAAGAGCATCACTGATGCAACCATGGTGTGAGCAGAAGGGCTCTGGCAGCTGGCGGGTGCTATTAGTGCTGATTGCTTTTGGCCCCTGTGGAAGGGGACTCTTGTGTTGTTCTAAAAGAGGAGGCAGCATGACAGCATTATGCTACATTTATCAGGCCAGAGATCAATTAAGAATTGAAAAGAATCTTATTTATTTGTATCTTTTCCTTCATAGACATAATCTGAGTTCATGTTTTGTATATACTTTGCCGTAATATTAAATGTGACTGTGAAAACCTAGTGAAATTTAAGCATAACTTTTTTATATTTTATTTAATCATCCTTCCAATTACTACTTACATAAATAATTCAAACATTTTAAGTGAAGGAAACGGGTGAGATTGTGTGATGTATATATTTTCTATACACTGTAAAAAGAGACTTTTATTATCCTATATAGCGGTTTCAATTAAATATGGAGGAGTTACATTCTGTGTTATAGCTGCTTTTAAACTTTACTCTGGTGAGATAAGAACATGGAGCGGTTAAAACCTTCCTTGATCTTAGAAGCTGCTCTTAGCTTTGAGTCTGTGGTCTGACCTTGGACAAATAGCTATTGGGTGCAAAAAGATGTTTCACTGTCTAAATAAAAACATGCAGCACTCAAAACCTGAGCATAGCTTTTACCAGTAAAATTGTCCAGGTGCTTAATATTTTTGTTCGACCTTCTCATTTTGTAATGTTTTTGTCTTGTCCATCCCTGAGTAGTGTGGTGTCTACTTTATATTTAAACCATATTGAAATCCACAAGTTGTGACCAGAAATAAATCTGCTACCTTATGCTTGGAAAAACCTAATCTGGTATCTACATGCTTAGTACTTCTAACATTAGTCAGTATACCTTCCCTGCAGTGGTATTACTCTTGTTCAAATATGTAGCCACAGAATATGAAGAATATTTTCCCTGCAGATCATTTCCTAGTGGTTTCAACACTCAGTTGGGATGCAATTCACCTCCATTTTCTTTTTTTCCATGTTTCCTACTTTCAAGGGAGGAGTAGAATCCAGGGGATGACTCTAGCCTTTGGTCTAAAGGCTGTTTATGTATTTCATTTATGATAAAATATGTTCAAAGTCTTTATAGCGCATACTGTGAAATACAGATTCTCCTAAAGATGTAGAATCAGGTTCTCTTCTTTCTTTTCTTCACTGACCTCTTGGCTTTTGATTC
>NW_010325316.1:23711-37451 GCF_000700745.2 Antrostomus carolinensis | reverse complement strand
AGAAGGCTCTCCTCCTAGAGCAGCTTCCTGATGGGAAACCAGGACAGTCTCCTGCTAGTGGGGAGGTGAGGGCTGAAACCCAGGGGAAGGAGAGGAGCAGAGGCTGGGTTTCACAGCATTGGCTGTGATCATGAGGGTAGCTCACTCCTTCCTCCACAACTCTTCTTATGCTGTTCTCTTCTGTCAAGTGCTTCAGAAGAAAAATATGTTTGACACTAACAATTATTTGTAAATTAACTTAGTTAAACTTTTACTCAGTATATCAGCTAGTCCTTAACTAGTGAAGGCTGTGGATACCTTGCTGAAATCAAAATGGTGGTTGTATGATCTTCTTATCACAAAGTCAAGGACAAATGCATCAAAAGATGGGATACAGGCACATAGCATAATAGGAAGTATATATTATTATTTAAGACCAGGTGTACTTTTTGGAATATTTTTTGTTTTCTTTTGATTTAGGGGGGTCAGCACTTGGATGCAATACTATGCAGTAAATCTGTGGCATCATGCTTAAATTTGAAATGGAGAAAATTAGGTTACCTGTCTTTGTCTTAAGAAAACTGAAGTAAAGATTTTTATACTGTTGTTAGCACTTGTTATCACTGCAAGTTTCACAAGATTTGTCATTTTTCTAAATATATCAGCTCCTAAAAAAACCTTTGTTGCATCAACTATATATAAAATGAAAAAAATAGATAATTTATATGTAAAAAAGCATTTGCATTAAGGCCTTTAGTTATATCTCCTAGGATGAAGCAGTTGCATAGTAATTATCAGGGACAGACACTTGGGAAGCATTCTTTAATCAAATAATTTTGATTAGTCTAATCACTTCTCTACAATGACTATGCAAATGTTAATTCTGGTGGTGTTTTTTAATTTGAAACCATAGGTTTTCTTATTAGGGAACACAAAAAAGTTAGTGATGTTAATAACACTGTTGTGACTACAGCATGAAATCTACAAAACAAAAATGATGGGAATATAAAATAGCAAAACACAAAATAAAAACATTATTTCAGACATTTGGCCAAAGACAAAATATGTTTTCCATTCCTAGCAGATGCTCAAACAAAGCTCTTTCTGGTTTAATTTTCTATTCTAGGATAAATTAATCTTTTTATAGACTAATCACTTACAGTTGTTTTGGGGGAAAAAGCATTTTCTGTGTGCAGCTATTCCAATTTAAACTGTTTTTAATAGAAGTCTGTGTCAGCAAAATTATTTTTGTTAATGATTTTTCTATCATATTTCTGCATGAATTACTGTTGGTTAGGCAAGCTTAAAGTTACAGCTTAATATTTGGAAGTATTTGTATATTCATAGGTGTGCATTCAGGGTTCATAGTGTAAGGTTTTAAGGACTGTTAAGACTTATTCTTGCACCAGCCAGGAGCTGCTTTTATTTTTTATAAGACTCCTTTCAAGAGTGGAGACTTCCAGCCTCAGGGTTTTTCTTCCACATTTGAGACTTTGGGGCTGGACTTTTTCTCAGACATACTATCACTGAAAACAAGTAAACTGAAGGGTCTCAGTATCGCTGAAACATAGGCAATTTCTCCATTATCTCAGCATAAAAAAAGAGAGAATAGTATAGGAACAGTACAGCATATTTTTATGGGATATGCCTGAATCAGTTAACAATATCAGTTAATCTTCCCAGTGTCAGTTTGGAAGCAATCACTCTCTATCATGGTCAAAGCAGACTCGACTTGGGGAAAATGAATTTATTACCCATCAAATCAGAATAGGATAATGAGATATAAAAACAAATCTTAAACCGCCTTCCTCCCCACCCCTCCCTTCTTCCTGGGCTTAACTTCACTCCCAATTTCTCTGCCTCCTCCCCGTAAGTGGCACAGGGGGATGGAGAATGGGGATTGAGGTCAGTTCATTACACGGTGTCCTGCCACTCCTTCCTCCTCAGAGGAAGGACTCCTCACACTCTTCCCCTGCTTCTCATGTGAGACAGTTGTCCATGAAATTCTCCAACATGAGTCCTTCCCCTGGGCTACAATTCTTTACTAATTGCTTCAGTGTGGGTCCTTTCAATGGGGAACAGTCCTTCAGGAACAGACTGCTCCAGTGTGGGTCCCCCACGGGATCACAAGTCCTGCCAGCAAACCTGTCCCAGTGTGGGCTCCTCTCTCTATGGGGGCCACAGGTCCTGACAGGGGCCTGCTCCAGCATGGGCTTCCCATGGGGGTCACAGCCTCCTTTGAGCATCCACCTGCTCCAGCGTGGGGTTCTCCATGGGTTGCAGGTGTATCTGCTCCACTGTTAACCTCCATGGGCCTGCCTCACCATAACCTTTACAACAGACTGCAGGGGAATCTCTGCTCTGGCAGGAGCACCGCCTCCCCCCTGCCCTGACCTTGGTGTCTACAGGGCTGTTTCTCTCACATATTCTCACTCTTCTCTTTCTCTGCAGTTGCACAGTTTTCTTTTTCCTCTCCTTAAATACATTATCACAGAGGCACTACCACCATTGCTGATGGGCTCAGTCTTGGCCAGTGGCAGGTCCGTCTTGGAGCCAGCTGGCATTAGCTCTGTTGGACATGGGTGAAGCTTCTGGCAAGTTCTCACAGAAGCCACCCCTGTAGCCCCCTTCCTACAAAAACCTTGCCACACAAACCAAATACAGTTAAAATACTTATTTTCTTATATATTTAAAAATTCTGTTTTAAAATTATATTTTGGTATCTTGCTCTTCTGATTTGATACCTAAATATTTTACAGATATTTAAGCAACTATATAATAAAAATACTGTAATTTTTTTAAGAGAATGAGCTTCTATAAATCTCTGAATTCACTGAATCTTTAAGTATTATTTTGTGATCTTAGTTGTGTACATGTTTATACGATTTTTGGACTTCTGTATGGGGTTTCCTTTGTGAATTTATAGAGCTATATCTTCTTTCCTTTTAAGTGATTGGTCTTCAAGATTTGTGTGGCATATGGAGTTTGGGCTTTGGGAAATTTTGTAGTTATTTTTTAATTAGAATTTTTTTTTTTCTAATTAAGCTGTGAAAAGAAAATTTTGGTATTCTTTCAAGTCAGAATAACTTTTACTAGAAATATTTTTTGCATGCACTTGTTTTCACTTACAAGAGCAACTCCAGAGATAAGCAGTTAAACTTTCACTGCCCAAATGACTGAAATGCAAATCTCTTTAGGATTAACGTCTTACAAAACACTCTCTGTAGTTTCAGATATCATCAACAGCTTGCCTCCTCTCAGAAATAGGAAGACCAATGACTGTGCCTTATCCTGTCTCTGATACTCATTGCTGTATTTTTATTTTTCAGGACAATTACAGAAAGTCATTACTTCTATATTGTTATAGACTATGCTTTGATATCTTTTTCATGCCTTCTGGTTCTTAGAAATCACAAATAAGATATTAGATGGCAAAATCTGACAGTGAGTACATGACACAGTCATATCAGAGAAAATGAATAAGAGATCTGTAAGATAGATACTGAAGTGGTTCTGGTAACCATGGGTAACTTACCTGGGTTGAAAATTACCAAGGCTGTGAATGCAGAGACAGGGAGGTGGTTCCATGGAGATCCTGAAGTGAGGCAGGATGTAGCTATGGCCTTTACATTTTGTATTCATATGTTTTGTGTAATCAGTGGTAGGGTTCTTCCACCTGTGTGGCTATGATGCATGCAAGTGAGCCAAAATGCTTAATCTGTACAAAAGTATTCACTATGCTGAACTCTGCAGTTCCTTTGAAGAAGAGATGCTAAGAAAATCAAGAAGCCTTATGTAACAAGCAGTGAATGACAGGACCGATATTGAAATATATTGCATTACTGTTTTCTTGCCAGTGAGGTTAAAGAGAGGAACAAACAGAAATCAATTTTCTTCAGTTCTTCTGGTATAGAAGTATATTCTTTCTGAAGTAATGTGTAAATTTCAAATTTAGGAGAAACACTGGGAAGATCCAATCAGAATAAATACTACCCACCAGAACTGAATTCCATGCCAGAGCAGTTGCCTATAAAGCAAGCAGGCAAAGCGTTACTAGAACACATCTAGAAGTTACTGATGTGGAAATGTCACCGTGGGTGAGCTAAGGAATAAATTGGTTTGTAGAAATAGGGATCTGACTCTGTTTTCATATATACTGGTGTAAATTTGTGCTAGTTTTTTGCAGTTGGTTGAGTTACATCAGTGTGAGTATTTAATTTAAGGTATTCAGTCAGGTGCTTTACTCCTTTTAATGTTGCTATAGTTTCAGGCTTATGGTGAAGTGAATCAAGGGACCTTTGTAGAATCAGAATCAGATCTACTGTATTAAATAACTGCTGGGAACTTGTTTATAGAAATTACTTTCAAATATTATGCAGAAAAAACCCATATGGGGTACATAGTAATTGTGACTCGTGCATGAAGCTTTGGCTGAATAACTCCCATTAACAACAATAAGAATTGCAGAATAAATTGCCTCCTAGATCGTGCTAAAAATTTACCCAAGGATATTTTCTGCACCTTCATATTCAGATTGTTTGTATTAGCAAATAAAAATCTCCTTACGCACTCATTGCTGGAAGAGTCTATACTGCATAGCAGTTTATTTAAAAATTTTTATTAAATTATAGCTACATTGGCAGGTTTATTGCTTAATTGTTTTCAAATTTCCATTTGATTTTAGTTATAATAACTGAAAATAGTTTATGGGAGTTATGTAGGATAAGTAGTAAAAATATTTGCATGCACTTGTTAATATTAAAAAAATATATTTCTTTGCTATTAAAAAAATAGCAAAGAGTGAAAGAAGAAGAGAGGAAATTTTCCAAATGATATTTAAATTAAAACTACTTTTGTGCAGAGGACTTCTGCAGACTGAGTTCTTGAACCAGTTTCATTGCAATGTAAATACACTTAAGCTCAGTGGCTTTCTCTTGCACAGTATTAGACAAAAACCACTCCACTACTGTGTTTATTTCTGGAAAAGAATGGTATTTTTACTTTATTTTTACTTTATTTCTGAGATCAGACTTCAGAGTTCTGTAAAATTGCTGTATTTTTTGTTCATTTAGGGTGCAGTCTATACCTAATTTTGGATAGCATTATAAAGTAGCTGTTATTATGGCAAACAGATCTGATTTCTTGTTAGTTCACACCAACAGAACACTACACATGTTAGAAGATTTCTCAAATTGCCCCTGAAGATGATCATGTCATAGCAAAAAGTCAGAGCTGAAGGGAAAATTGTGATTGCAAATTAATGTAGTCAGCCTAGCCAAGCTAACCTGTAGCACAACAGCCAGCTTGTACAGATCAGTAGGTGCTGAGGGGTAGCATGAATATTTGCCATTTTATGTCCATTAGCTAATACACTGATTAAAATTCAAAATCTAATTTTCTAGGACTCCGTGGATTGTTCCTAAAGGACACTGGGTTTGTAAACCTATGAGCATATTACTAAGACAAATGGAATGCCTTCATATCCTTTCTCTTGTGACAGATAAACATTTTGAAAATTTTACATAAACGGAAAATTTATCAATTTTTTACAGACCCCAGCATGCTGATGTTTCAAAATATACAATCTTTAAGCATATGACAAAGCAAAGAACTCTTCACAAAATGAAAACTGATGCTGTCATAATTTCAGTCTTCTACGGTGAGTTTAATGGGCAGTAGTTTTCTGTAAATTAATTTACAGCACATGATATCAAGCACTATGAACTGCTTGTGGGAAGTGTGAGATGAATTTGCAGCAGCTTCTTGTTGCATATCAGGATAGAAGGAAAAAGAGAAATGTTTTAGGATTAGGGACTTATCAAGATGAGGTTGGATCTCTGAGTGAAAATCTGCCACTGACTTCACACGAGCACACGTGCGCACCTGCATGCATACAGCTACATACGTACAAAAGCCATCCTAATTTTTTTCTTCCTATTTTTTGAAAGCCCTTACCTCCTCATATGAGTGATAAAGTATCTTGGGTTTCACAAGTGATTGAGGTAACTTCAGATTCTTTTGTGGTTGTGGGAATTGAAGTAGGTGACCGGCTTTGAAAAGTCTGACAATTGTTGCCAGTGTCATCAGCAGAGGAAGTACCTTGTTCATTAACACCATCATGTAGCATAGGGGGAACAATTCAAAGTTCTCTTATGGCAGAGCATTCTTCATCAAGATCTGCTAGGAGGAATAGCCTCAGAGATGTTGATCTGCCAGGTCTGAAAATGAGATGCTGCTGTGAGAAGCATGTGGAAATTTATGCATTCTTTGAAATTTAGAGGTTCAAAGTCAGCTTGTGTTTTGATATAAACTTTACAATGTAGAGTGCTAAATTCTAGATGTCAGAAACCTATGGTGGGACATCAGATAATAAAGCTAGACAGCTTAAATTAATTATAAAAGAAAAATCAGAAACTTCCTATTGAGTTGTTTAGTTAACAACAGTGCAAAGGACTGGTGCTTTCAAAATGGACTGTCCAATGGTGGTAATTTAAAATGTTTATATACTCCAAACTTCCAGTATTTGATTTTATCGTTTATTGGGAAACAGAACTGAAATGGACCCAGTTTAGAAACTGCAATTTTATGTGCTGTAAATCATGTGGCCCAGCCCCACACAAAGAGTAGAATGAGATGTTCTGATTCTGAGGTGTGTGATGGTTCACCCAGATTATTGCTGAGCATTTTCTGATCAATTATTTGATTATTTAATCAGGCTCTGACAACAACAACAAAAAAATATGCTTTGCTTTGGTAAAAATCTCTCTTCTGTAGTAGTAAAATTGCAAATAAAAAGACTCCCTAAAATATTTCCATAGAAAATGGACATTGTTTTTTCCAACAGAGTAGGAAAACTTTGATATTGTCACAGTATGATAGGATTGCTGAGGATAGGACTTTACATAAGTTAATTGTTGATGTTTCCTTTAGGTCATTTTGTAGCACAACTCTGACAGAAAGTAAAAGTGGTCCTTTCACACATTCCAGTGCCCATATATCAGATTGGGATTTTCTGAGCATAGAAAAAAAGTCTAATAAAACTCCCCAACCTCCCCTCCCAAACAACACTCTAAGAATTAAACTCATGAATCTGGATGAGGTAAAAAAGATGATAGAAGTTAAGAGCTTTCACAGTGTAGGCAACTGGATTTTGTTGGATTTTACTGCTTGGTCTACAGCTTTGGAATCCCCAGGAAAATATTTCATGGTGGTTCCTAATAATAAAAAAACAGTGCCTAGATGGGACATGCAAGAAAACCAGAAGAAACCAAGTATGAAAAATTATGCTAGCTTATACTTATTCAGTGTATTTGGCCTGTTAGGATGTCAAACTAGTATCGTTCTTGATAGAATTAATTAGGTTTTGTGCTTCTGTATTTGTCCACAAAGTCGAATCTACTGCCCTTTCGTAAAGGTGATTTTATCAGGAAAGCATAGCTGATGATGTAAGTTATGTGGGTTTTTATGTTGGGATCAAACGCTAAAGATACAAAAGAAGAGATACTACAGAAAGCAATCCTGAGAAATATCTCAGCAAATGAATAGTGTCCAAATCTTGTTGCAGCTGGTATTTTGATACCGATCTGTCAAACTGCAGGTGCCAAGTCATTAAACTTTGTGACCTATACATCCTCCTCAGTATAGAAAGGTAAAATTATTCCACCTGTGACTAACAATGACTTTTATGTTGGGTAGAAAACCAGAAAAGGAGAGATTTTTGCATGCACATTGTTTTTGATACCCAGAATTTAGCCAGCTTTGGATTTTCATTTGGAGATGAAAGAAATGTGAGCAGCCTGGCTGGTTAAATTACCTCTCTGATGCTCTGTCTTCTTACATAATTTTAACCTGGTATTTGTTATGATTTCTGAAGGCTGGTATAACCTTTGCAGCAGGATGCTTAAATATTATGTACAGAAGAGAATTTTGAGACACAGGGTAGGATAAAAAAATACACATATATATGTATTTCTGGTATCACCAAAGTTGTCTACAGTGTCTTTTGAGTATCTATTAAGAAAAAATGGACTTCTCTGGATGCTACTGAATAGAATATTGCTTTCCGTGTGTGTCAAGGTAGCCTACTCATCCTTCCCACAGCAATAAGAAAAGTTATATATCCACTGAAAAGATCTGCTTCAGAATGAATTTGTGCTACTTAGATTTATTTCAGATGAGGGAGAATCTAATAGGTACCAGAAAAAAGTCTTGGAAAGTTGTCCTAATCTTTTGGTCTGCATTTCAGTTTCAATAAATAAGAAGATACTACCTCCTACCCCCCAGCTTTTCTATTACCTATGTTTAAATGTCTGATCTATTTGCAAAGTTGATACTTTAGAAGTTACTAGTAAATTCTTTGCAGAAACAAGAAACCACACTTACGGGATGGCTGTCTCAGTTCAAATGGGATCTTTGCAATAAAAGAATAAATATTGTAATATAACACTAGTGAATAAAACAGCATTAGTGGATCTGCTTGCCACATTCTTAAATTGTTTTTACTGAATCTTGTTAAACTAAAACATGAAAATGACATTTGAAAGTACCTAAAGTTTACTATAGTAAAGCCTTTACCAATTTTGTGAGTGCAACCCATCTAATAAGGAAGTGATCAAACAGCTATATTTAGTGAAGATTTAGTTTATTGGTTATTGTTTAGAAACAAAAAGAAAAGCAACAGCTAGCCTTATTTAACCGCAAGACTCCTTCTGTGTCGGCGAGGAGCACAGCGGCGGCAACAGCAAGTTCTGTGGCTGGGTGCGTGCTGAGGAAGGAAGGGGAGGTCCCGGAGCGAGGGGACGCTGCGGACGGGCCAGAGAGCCCCCTCAGAAGCGGCCGCTGTCGGAGAGGGGCTGAAGGGGCGGGGGCGTTGCCAGGGCCAACCGCGGGCGATTTAAACGGCCCCTAAGGTTGCGCGGCGACTAGGACGGGCAAATAGGGAGTGGCGTGTCGTAGGGGCGGCTCGCTTTAGGTCTGCTGGAAGCAACGTTCCATTGCTGCAGCTAGCTTGCAGGTCTGCTACTTGGGGAAGTGCTCGTGACTCCTGGCAATACGGTTGTGAGTACTTGTCTGAGAGCTAAAACCAGTCCCCCTTAAACCCCCAGAAATATCTGATTAATCCACCCAGACAGATCTGGTAAGAAAGGAGAACTCAGTTCAGGTGGCTGTCTCGACTGAGTGCCCTGAACCTTCTCCCAGTGATAAGGTGAGTACCTGTGCTAGATGTGCACAGGTGGATGATCTCCTGAGCCAGGTGGCTGAGCTGCAAGAAGCAACTGAAAGGCTGTGCTGTATTAGAGATGCTGAGAAAGAGACAGATTATTTGAGAATCATGTCCCACTAGGGGATGACACTGTGATGGAGGAACCTTGGTCCTTGGTAACCTGGAAAAGCAGGGCTCCTCTTTAGCCACCACCCTCTACCATCACCACAAGAACAGGTTTGAAGCTCTCACATCTATTGATCCCCTTAACACACAGGAGCAATATCTGCAGGAAATAACTGCACTGGCACCCTGCAGTGGATATCTGAAAAAGAAACACTGGGTTCTTGTAGTGGGTGACTCCCTGTTAAAGGGCACTGAGGGTCCCCTCTGCTGGCCTGACAGGGAGTGTCAAGAGGTCTGCTGTCTCCCGGGAGCCAAGATCCAGGATGTTGCTGTGAGGGTGCCACAACTAGTCAATGAAACAGAACACTATTCACTGCTGGTCTTTCATGTGGACACCAATGGTACTACAAGGCACAATATGGGAAGAATCAAGGAAGATTATAAAGCCCTGGGGAGACAATAAAAAACATTGGTGCCCAAGTTACTTTTTCCTCCATTCTGCCTGTTGGAGTGTATTGGGTCTACATGGCAAGGTTTTGGTAGCTGGGGGGGCATAAGGGTGGCTTCTGTGAGAAGCTGCCAGAAGCTTCCCCCATGTCTCACACAGCCAGTGCCTGCCTGAAGGAGGCTGTGACCCTGTGGGAAGCCTGTGCTGGAGCAGGTTCCTGTCAGGACTTGTGGCCCTGTGGAGAGAGGAGCCCATGCTGGAGCAGGTTTGCTGGCAGGACTTGTGACCCCGTGGGGGGACCTACGCTGGAGCAGTCTGTTCCTGAAGGACTGCACACCATGGAATGGACCCATGCTAAAGCAGTTCGTGAAGAACTGTCAGTCATGGGAAGGACTTACGTTGGAGAAGTTCGTGGAGGACTGTTTCCCATGAGAGAGACCTTGCACTGGTGCAGGGGAAGCCGGAGGAGGAAGCAGCAGCAGAAACAACGTGTGATGACCTGACCCCAACCCCCATTCCCTGTCCCCTGTGCTGCTGGGGGGGAGGAGGTGGAAATCAGGAGGGAAGTGAAGCCCAGGAAGTGGGGAGGGGTGGAGGTGGTGTTTTAAGATTTGGTTTTATTCCTCATTATCCTCTTGTCTAATTGGTAATAAATTAAAATTCATTTTTTCCCCCAAGTCTAGTCTGTTTGCCTGTGACAGTAATTGGTAAGTGATCTCTTGCTGTCCTTATCTCGACCCATGAGCCTTTTGTTATATTTTCTTCCCCCTGCCCAGTTGAGGAGGGGGAATTATAGTGGGCTTTGGTGAGCACCTGACATCCAGCCAGGTTCAACCCACCACATGGAGGAAGGTGGGAAGCAAGAAATAAACTCATAATGCACATAAACTCCTGGTTATGTGGCTGGTGCTGACACAAGGGATTTGGTTTTTTATGATAATGGGATTTCCTATATAGACGTGGGGATGGGATCCACCTGTCTAGAAGAGGCAGGGCAATCTTTGGCAGCAAGCTGACCTGGTAAGGCAGGCTTTAAACTGAATGGCTTGGGGGGTGGCATCCAAAGTAGCAATGCTGAAGCCATTGCAGTAGACTGGGGAATGGGACAGGCCAACTGTCAGAGTAACAAGTCTGCCTTAGCTGCCTCCCATGACTGGAGCCAGAGGGTCAGTTACCTCAAGGGTGTGCACAACTACAGGAGGTCCTCTTGCACCTCCTTGGGGATACCTGGATGCTCTACTTCCTTCTCCTCTCTTAAGTGTTTGTATATCAATGCACGCAGCATGGGGAATAAACAGGAAGAAACCTGCGTGCGGTCACAGTACCGTGATCTCATTGTTATCACAGAGACATGGTGAGACAGATTGTCTTTGGGAAAGACAGACCAGCAAGACTGGGTGACGGGGTTGCCCTTTATGTGAGAGGGCAACTAGAATGTATCCAGCTCCATCTAGAGATAGATGATGAAGGAGTGGAAAGCTTATGGGTGAAAACTAAGGGGCGGGCTAACATAGGTGACATTGTTGTGGGTGTTTACTACAGGGCACCTGATCAGGATGAGGGGGTGGATGAGGCCTTCTACAGGCAGCTGAGAGGAGCCTTCTACAGGCAGCTGAGAGTAGCCTCGAGATCACAGGCCCTGGTCCTCATGGGGGACTTCAAACACTCTGATATTTGTTGGAAAAGCAACATGGCCAGACACACACAGTCCAGGCGGTTCCTACAATGTGTAGAGGATAACTTCCTGATGCAGGTGGTGGAAGAGCTGACAGGGAAAGGTGTGTTTCTGGACCTTGTTCTTACTAACAAGGAAGGGCTGGTTGGGGATGTGAAGGTTGGGGGCAGCCTGGGTTGCAACGGCTATGAGATGGTAGAGTTCAGGATCTCACGTGAGAGATGTAAGCCAATAAGTAGGGTTGCGATCCTGGACTTTAGTAGAGCCAACTTCAACTTCTCCAAGGACCTAATTGGGGGTATCCCATGGATTAGAGTGTTGGAAGGTAAAAGGGCCCAAGTGAGTTGGTTAACACTCGAGTATAACTTCCTCCAAGCCCAAGACCAGTGTGTCCCTAAGAGAAAGAAATCAGGCAAGAGTGTCAGGAAACCTGTGTGGATGAGCAAGGAGATAATGGAAAAATTCTAAGAGAAGAGGAAAGTCTATGAAATATGGAAAAGGGTTTAGCCACCTGGGAGGAGTACAGGAATGTGGCCAGGACCTGCAGGGGTGCAACTAGGAATGCTAAGGTCTACTTGGAGCTAAATCTGGCAAAGGAGTTTAAAGACAACAAAAAAGGATTTTTAAAAGTACATCAATAACAAAAGGAAGACCAGGGAAAATGTGAGTCCACTACTGAATGAGGTGGATGCCCTGGTAACAGGAGAAGCTGAGAAGGCAGAGATACTGAACGCCTTCTTTGCTTCAGTCTTTACGGCTAAAACTGCCCCTCAAGAATCCCAGATGCTAGAGGGAAGAGAGAGTCTGGAGAGAGGAAGACTGCCACTTGGTCAAGGAGGAACTGATCAAGGATAGCCTAAACAAAATCTATATACACAAATCCATGGGCCCTAATGGGATGCACCCACAAGTGCCGAGGGAGCTGGCAGAATTGATTGCTAAATTGCTATCATCTTTGCAAGGTCTTGGAGAACAGGAGAGGTGCCTGAAAACTGGAGGATAGCCAATGTCACTCCAGTCTTTAAAAAGGGCAAGAAGGATGACCCAGGCAACTACAGGCCAGTCAGCCTCACCTCCACATCCCTGGGAAGGTGATGGAACAGTTCATTCTTGATATCATCTCTAAGCAATTGAAAAAAGAGAAGGTTATCAGGAGTAGTCAACATGGTTTCACTAAGGGGAAATCATGCCTGACCAATCTGGTAGCCTTCTATGATGTCATCACCAGCTGGGTAGATGAGGGGAAAGCAGTGGACGTTGTCTACCTTGATTTCAGCAAGGCTTTTGATGCTGTCTCCCACATCTTTGTAGCAAAGCTTAGAAGGTATGGGATAGATGAGTGGACGGTGAGGTGGATTGAGAACTGGCTGACTGTCAGAGCTCAGAGGGTTGCCATCAACATCGTAGAATCTGGTGGGAGGCCTGTAACTAGTGGTGTTCCCCAGGGGTTGGTACTGGGTCTTGTCTTGTTTAACATCTTCATCAATGACCTGGATGTAGGGACAGAGTGTACTCTCAGCAAGTTTGCTGATGATACAAAGCTGGGACAAGTGGCTGACACACCAGAAAGCTGTTCTGACATTCAACGAGACCCGGACACACTGGAAAGTTGGGCAGAAAGGAACCTGATGAGGTTCAACAAGAGCAAGTGTGGAGTCCTTCACCTGGGGAGGAATAACCTCATGCATCAGTTCAGGTTAGGGGCTGACCTGCTGAAAAGGAGCTCTGTGGAAAAGGACCTGGGTGTGCTGGTGGACATCAGGCTGGCCATGAGCCAGCAGTGTGCCCTTGTGGCCAAGAAGGCCAACAGTATGCTGAGGTGCATTAAAAAGAGCGTGGTCAGCAGGTTGAGGGAGGTTCTCCTACCCCTCCACTCTGCCCTGGTGAGGCCACATCTGGAATACTGTGTCCAGTTCTGGGCTTCTCAGTTCAAGAGGGACAGGGATCTTCTAGAGAGAGTCCAGTGAAGGGACACAAAGATAATTAGGTGCTTGGAGCATCTCCCGTATGAGGAAAGGCTGAGAGAGCTGGGACTCTTCAGCCTGGAGAAGACTGACAGGGAATCTTATCAATGTCTATAAATATCTGAAGTGCGGGGCCCAAATGGATGTGGCTGGGCTCTTTTGGTAGTACCCAGGGAAAAGACAAGGACCAATGGGCAAAAATCCGAACACCAAAAGTTCCATACAAACTTAAGGAAATCTTCTTTACTCTAAGGGTGACGAAGCACTGGAACAGGCTGCCCAGAGAGGTTGTGGAGTCTCCTTCTCTGGAGATGTTAAAAAACTGTCTGGACACTTTCCTGTGCAA
>NW_010325316.1:10007-23682 GCF_000700745.2 Antrostomus carolinensis | reverse complement strand
AGGGAACCTGCTTTGGCAGGGGGATTGGACTAGATGATCTCCTGAGGTCCCTTCCAACCCCTACAATTCTGTGATTCTGTGATTCTCTTCATTAGCTTGACTCCTTTTAACCACACAATAATATTTTAGAGAACCTCAATAAACAATTGTTCAGCAAACACTTAAAAGATAATCCCAGTGCTACGTCTGTCAACATCTATGCTCCCATCCAGTTTACACTGCGGTTCTGTCAAGGTTGACAGCTCAGATCAAAAGGATGTGTACTGCTTACGACTTCCCCCACCTTTTCTTTCTGAGACGGGAAGCATCTGGGTTGAACATAATTTGTTTTAAAGGTGATGCTGAGAAAAATTAGTTAATACCTAACAAGGAAAATAATTTTTTACAGTCTGAGAGTGAAAGAACAGGATAAATTTAAAGTAAAATCAGATGAGTGTAAGCTTCTGTAATTGCAGTATACTTCAAAGTGTGTAAGGAATATATTTGTTTAGAAGAAGTTTGTTTAATTCTTTGTAAAACTGCTGCTTTTGGGCTTTTGTAAAATATTCCCAACAAAAGTATTTTCAACTTAAGTATTATCACAATTGGAAAATAACAGGCCTGAAGCCCACAGATCAAATCTCACTAGTTCAGCCATAGTAATTTCCAAAACAAGCATGTCAAATTGTTTGGTTGTGCTGTGTCTAACCATTTGCTATACTATTTTTCTCAGACTAAAATACCTTTCTTCTTGTTTTGTTGCTGTCTGACCCAGAAATAGTGACTGAATCTGTGTTCAATCCCCTTTTCATGGCTTATCACTATTCAAGGGAAAAAATGTACCAGTGCCTAGCCAGTGGTTCAATTCTTGTCATTTTTCATGATAGCGGTTATTTTTATTTCTAACATTTTTTTTATGAGGGAGTATGGAATCAGCAACTCATCTAAAATGAACATACATTTTGAAACAGTTTTTAAAAACCTAACGTGTCAGTGGAGTTCCTGAATTCGTGAGAGCTTAGATATGGTATTAACTGATACCAAAGGGAAATAAGGAGACTTTTGACAGAGGGCAGATCAGGGGACAGTCTTTTTTCTGGATGTTTTAATAAATTCTTTAGCATGGTAGGCAAGGCTCTATGGTCACTGGCACTAAAAGACCTGCCTCAACTTGCTTTAGATGCTTAAGAATCAGTTTTTGCTGGGTTTTCAGTACCTTGCTTTACCATCCTTTTCCAAACCAGATGATGCCTATTACATGAATTTTGATATATATTTGCCAGAATAATAGAAAGATATCAATCACTTCACTGGACTAAATATATTTATCCAGTGAAGTGTTAAATGGTTCCGTCTTACATTGTTCAAGGACCGTCAAACTCATACTGTAACTGTTTTTATGTTACACAAGAGTGAACTCACATACATGCTAGGGTAATTCATAAACTATAGTGGAACACCTTTTTATTATTTTTTTTATTTTTTTACTGTTAAGGACTTCTTATTTTACTGTGCTATGAGCAGGTAGGCTAATCACTTGGTGGCCTCTCAGACACTTTGCATCCTCCCTCACTCTGGTTCCTACAGAATTCGTTGTCTGTGAAAGATATATGGGCATCCATCAGGTCAAGAAGCTTTGAAAGAATCACAGTTGCCCTAATTACTTTCATAAAGTAGGTTTTTTTTTTCATGTTTACAGGGTATTAAACTGCAAGAAAACTACATCTGGAGATATTTAATTATTACTATTTTACTTTTAACAAATAATAAATTTCGCATGTTTGCTTGGTTTTGTTTCCCAGTTCTCCGATCCTGGGCCTACTATACTTGTGTTTTATTTCTATTCCAATACAAACACATTTGATATTTCTGCATTTATATTTTTATTAACATTTCAATAAGCTTATGCTATCTGTTCTTGTATAGGAAGCATTTGCAAACATCACTTCTAGCCCAATGCATTTTCTATTTATGCTCCTAAAGAACAGTGCAGGAAACAGCTGAGTCTAATAGGCCATCTGTTTAAATGTGAGTGTGAAATTGCAGGGCAAGGTTAGCAAGGATGGCTTGTTAAGAAATATTTCAACTTTGTTAAGAGGAATATGCCTTATTGTCTCTGTCATAACACTAGAATATTTTCTAACATTCATTTTAAGGAATCAATACATGTAAATGAATTAGGTTCTATGAAGAGGATTTTTATTTTTTTTTTAATGATGGACATTTCAGTAACTGCTCATCTCTCACAGCTTTTATCCTAACAATACAGTAGACTACTGAAGTCTGGATAGACAATAATGAAAACGACTATTGCAAACAAATAAGGCAATAAAATTTTAAGCTTCCTCTTGTGCTTGAGAAATCATAATTTCAGACATGTTTGAGTGCCAGGGACTGAAAACATCATTGGCATAAGGAGAAGCAAGCCAGGAAATGTGTATTTAGTGTATGTGCAGCTGAAATATATAAAACCATTTTCTGAATAGCATTCCTGAAGAATAGTCATGACAATAGTCATTCTCCATTCCTTTTCTATATACTAATTCCTTAGGCCATTTTGTCAATAGATCTTTGCTGCCACAGATTCAGAGAGACCATCTTTTAACTGAGGTTTTTCTTCAGGCTGAGGAAACACTGATGTGCTCTGGTCCAAATATGTCATGACATTTCTTCTTCTACTGGAATGCATACTAAATGTAGTGTTTATTTCTAAAATGTGAATAGTTCTATATGATAACTCTCTTTACAGCATATACAGTAGAAGTTTTCTATTTCATTTCCCAGAGGAAAAATCCTTTTGCTGATACTTTTTCCAGGAAGTTATTTACTAGGGATCAGGAGGTTTATATAAACAAAATTGTTCTGTGGGCATGACTTCATTCTTTTTCTCACGACCGCTTTATTTCTTAGTATGCGTCCCACTGAGTCTTCCCTTTGAGCTAACAGTGTAATCAAAGGTGGTGTCTTGCCCAGGAGCCTCACTGGTGGTGAGGAATGGGGACTGAAGGCTCTCCCATGTGCCTCTTTTAGAGTGTGGCTGCCATATAGGTATAGGCAGTGAGCTCAAATTATATGTTCAAATTCAACTCTGTGTAAAATTAAATGTTTATTAGATTAAAAACAGATGGCCTCAGCAATGTAAACAGTTGTTCAGATGTTTCCTTGAACATCTAAATTCAAAGTCCTTAGGTAAAACCTGTCCCTCTCATCTCCCCAGTAAAAACAGATCAGCTGTTTATGGTTGAACACTTTTTCTTTTGCTAAAAGTGCCACTCTTGATATCAGAAACATGCTTGATAATAGTTTAGTTGAATAAATAATTTTCTTGAAAGGATTTCACTTGGATAAATTTACATTCTCAATATCTATTGAACATCCTAGATTAATCCAAAGTATTTATTAACAGAAGCTCACTTTCAGAAATTAATCAAGAAAACTTTTTTTTGCTTAGAGAGTTTGAACCTTCTCAGTAGATTTCTGTCCATATTCACATAATAGGTTACCATAAACTTCATTTCTTTACTAACAGGGCTTTGTTGAGCTATTTTGATTTTATTAACTTCAGTACCTTAGCAGCTGATTATTTCTATTTATTGCATTAATGGAAGTAGATATCTATCATTTTAACATGGAAGAAGTCTATAGGGACAGTTAGCTAAAGGTTTATCTGTGTTTTCAGTGAATGCTTAAAACATTAATTCCTGTTTCACAGCTGCTAAAAGTTTTAGAGATACTGTCTTTTACTGTGGAGAATACAGGTATATGCAGCTATCAGTTTGCAGCTTCAATTAACTTTTATAATATTTTCCTAGGACTTTTCTATATTTTGCTATCTACTTTTCATTTTAATTCTTTAGATAATACTTTTGACAACACCTTTTATTTGCATTTTTTAATACTACTTGAACCTTTCCTACCTTTCACTTGTGAAATTGTTTGCAGTTTTCACTACAGAAGTGAGCGAAGAAGTAGTCAGCTTGGGGTGATTAGTTTGAAGTATTTTTTCTGGACTGTCTTTGTGATGGGACCATTTTTATGTTTTTAGTCTTCTAGTGTTGAGTCTACATTCCTCTATGGAATTACTCTGAGAGACAAACTTTTGCCAAAATGACCTGCAATCAGTTGTCCAAGGAATTGTCCATGACAGCTAGAACAGTGAGTAACTTGGCATATGCTTGATATGTACAGTAAAACTGTAGGCTCCATAGCATTGTGTCAAATTCTCTGTTGTTTAAAGGGGATATGGGAGCATATTTTGGAGGGGTTTACTTACCTTGACTGGAAATGGAAACAGCTGTACCTTTCTTAGGGGCTTTGCTGGAGTCTTTACCATCCTTTTTCACATGCCTCCGCTCACACCTGACTCAATCCTTCCTGTCCTACTGGTTTTCAGTCAAAGCCATTGGAGAAAAGTAAGTGGTACCATGCAGAGGTGGGACCAGAAGCTCAGTTGCTCAGGCAGCAGAAGTACCCAGAGTGGATGCAGGAAGATGGAGGTGAGAAAGAAGTGTCCTGTATTAAAAAAAAATTACTTTTTCTAAAATCCAATTAGATGCAATCTGCTTGTATGAGTGAAACCCAATGTTGACTTCAAGGCAAATGACAGCACCAAGTCCCCAGTGTTGCCTGGGCTGCAGAGCAGCAGTAAGTGCCCATTGGAGCATTCAGGCAAGTGAATGTTGTGTTGCTTCCTACCCTGGTGTCCTACCTGTCTGCGCTTTGGTGGTGGTGGTGTTTTTCTTTTTTATCAGGAATAACTTTGTTTTAATTCAAGCCATGGTTTTGAAAGGACTTTATCACATAAATACCACTTAACAGTGTACTTTTGTGTGCCTATCTATCCTTTTCTGGACTAATTAATAGATAAGCACTTCTTTAGGATATAAGTGATGCTTAATAATGAACTCATTATTAGAAAACAAAGAAAAAGGTGTTAAATCAAAAAGAAAGACAACTATTTGAAGTTTCTTTGAAGTCTGCTGTAGGACAAAGGTGTGGCAATTTGTGGGCAATAATTTGGAGCTGTTCCTGGAGGAAATGTTGATGAAGGATTTGTATGTTTGATAATTATTCCATAGTCAGGTTCTTAATGAAGATGAGTTGGGGGAAAAGTACAGAAAGTACTAAGCATCTAGAAAATAGATGTTTAAAGGTGGCGTTATCCTATAATTATGATCATTCTCTAAGAAGGAGAGAAGCACTAGGTTTGTTTTTTCGTTGTCCTTATGCAGTTGCTGATTTCTTCATGGGTTATAGCTCTCATTTCAGGCCATTTCAAAAATTCTTTCCCATGACCCATGTATTGCAGACCCAGCACAACAGTCTTGCTTTGGCCACCTGCAGTGGGACCATAACTACCGGTTTTTCTCTGGAAGGTAAAAGTGAGTTATATTTTTATTAACATTTCAGTTACATCTGTAATAATGTGAACGGTTCTTAGTGACTATAGTAAGACTGCAGACAATGTTTTATGAGTTAGTTGAAAATCAGTGCTTCAGACCCAAATTGTGCTTTTAAATTCCCCTGCAGCTTTTTGTGGGTATAGGATAAAAGGTGTGGTTTCCATAGCTTAATAACATGCCTCTACAGGAATTACTACATTGTAATAATGTGAGTAGGAGAAAGTGATACTAATAAATCAAAAGTGCATTAAAGAGGAATTTACCATTAAACTTCAAAAAATAACACATAGATTTGAAACTATAGCTTGGCTTACGTATCTGTAGTATACTGGGATAGAGTTATTAAAATATTAATGAAAAGTACATAGCTTCTTTTGTCCTATATTCACAAGCCACTTAAATGGGCTGGTTTGGTAGATGCTGTTACAACATAGTACAAGCAAGCAGTGCCTACAGCAGAATTCCTCTGGGTGAACAGAGGGGTAGTCCTATTCACTTCCAGATCCCACTCCTCCTTCCTTCACATCTGTGAGAAGAACAGTGACTATTTTATTAGTTTGTTTGGAGTTGGATTGGTTGTCATCAGTTGGATTTGTTGTATCTGGCTCAGGTGGAGGATGTGATTAAAGTGAAGGTTACTGAGTGAATTAATCAAATGAACTAACAATTTTTGATTTCTGCATGAACTAAACCCCATACTCCTTTCTTTTACCATGATTTTAAAGCACATTCTTTCCTCTTACCCATAAATACTTTGTAGCTGATAGTGATGCAGGCACTTCCTTTGCCTCCATTGCCAGTGTTTTGCATTCTCAAACCAATTTATTCCTCTTACTACACATTACCATAGGATACTGATCCCTGTCACATCTGAGAACCCCATCCATACTCTTACTTCCTGGAGAATTACCATAATTTCCCACATTCCTCATGAGTCTGTCTGTAGGCAGCTCTTAGCAAATAACTAAAGCAGAGTTCTCCATCTCCTGGTGTCTCCTCTTAAAAGCTTCATAACTTTTTGCAAATGCCATTTTCGAGCTCTTTTTGTAACTTCATGTCCCAATGTTATAAAGAAACTTTCTAGAAAATTTCACTTTTCACTATCTCAAAATAGACACTTTAAAGTAGTTTGATCTGGGGTTTTTTTGAGTTATAAAAATTATAATTTGCGGAACAAGTCAAAATGTTGTTTGGTTATGGTGGTATTATGCAATAATTTACATGAATGATAGATATTCTCCAGGTTTAAATTATGATTAGAGCACTTTGTCTGAAATCTTCAAGAGAAGGTGGGGTTTTTTATTAATTAATCTTTGCCAGTTGGGATAGTAATTATGATGTCTCTCTTGACCCAGTGCACAATTTTTGGAAACAGAAATTGGAGAAATGTTACTTGTGGAAATGGACAACATCTTTTTAAACAATTCACTTTTTCCAATTTGAGCATTTTAGCTCTCTAGGGAAAAAAAAATATTCAGTTAGTAAAGAAAAGGAGAGAGTGTAATTTTCTGGAGAAGCAGAAAGCACAGGCTTATGTCGATAACTTTAACTCAGGATCCTAGGGGACAGGGTAGAGGACTGCATCCAGTAGCAGAATAATCTCACCATTTCCACCTGATTTACAAGTTAAGACTTTGTTATCCACAGTCCTTTTGACATGGAATTTTCCATGGAAACGTTCCTGTAAAAGCTAGTGAGAGGACACTTCCTAATAAATATTTTAATTATAATGATAATTTTCATATAGTCTGCAGAAACAAATTTAACTGTCTTAAATCTATGCTAATTTGCCACACTAACATATGGACTGAAAAATGAACTGTTACACAAAATTGTTTCCACTAGCATGTTTGTCTACTAAAGTGTTTGAACTTCTTATGAAGACTGTGCAGAATACACTATGCTTTTTATCTTCCAGCCACCCCCACACATGTGCAAAAACCTTTTCATAATGTGTCTTTTTTCTGCAAATAAGCCCCTTCTAAAATAGCAAAGTACAAACAGAATTGCGTAAGCTTGTTTCTAATCTGCACAGATTCATTTATTTCAAAAAACAACAGGTGTTCATACATGTTTTATAGTAATGTCCTCCAATGGATCAAATATATCATGTATTAATAATGATAACTGAAGAAAAAATTATTTGATTAATCATGTTTGAAGTAAATTTGTAGTAGGTATTAGTTACCTAATATTTACATTGTCAGAAGTCGCTCTTGTTTTTAAACATTTTCAGTGACATTGTGGAATGGGATGCTATTGAAAGAAATCTATATACATTTATGTCTAGGCTGTATGAAAAATTTTAGTTGGAAAACACTTATGTGGATAAGTAGTCAGTGGACAAAATGTCTGACAGACATTTTTTCAGGCAATATAAATATGTCTGAAGTATGAAATTCCTTTTAACAGTGACATCTTTCTTCAAAGGAGTGTTCAGAATCTGTGTCCATTTGTATGCATGGCAACAGGAGAAAAGATAAGCAAATTGATATTCTTCCAAAGGTATTCGGTGGGTTTCCACTGCCACTGATTTACTTCATAAATTAATTAAATGGCTGCAGGTATTAATCATAGACTCTTAGAATACCAGGTTGGAAGTGACCTCAAATATCATCTGGTCCAACCTATCTTGGCAAAGCACAGTCTAGACAAGATGGCCCAGCACCCTGTCCAGTTGAATCTTAAAAGTGTCCAATGTTGGGGAATCCACAACTTCCTGGGGACATTATTCCAATGGCTGATTTTTCT
Source organism: Antrostomus carolinensis (assembly GCF_000700745.2). NCBI lineage: Eukaryota > Metazoa > Chordata > Aves > Caprimulgiformes > Caprimulgidae > Antrostomus > Antrostomus carolinensis. Next base: position 15,550 of record NW_010325316.1, on the reverse strand, counting down.
CATTGTGACAAATTTTCCTTCTGTGTCCAATTGGAATCTCCACAAGATTTTCCTGGGGACATTAATGTGAAGCTTCTTCAATAATCTTCCTTCTACGCATCTGAGGCAATGAGACATTCATCACACACAAATCTCTTCGGCCAGGTTTACAAGGAAAAAAAAATCCTTAGATAATATCCTGAAAATATTAAATAGAATTTATTTTGTTGGATTTAAAATATTCTGCCAAATTAATAATTGCTTTGAACCTGTCTGTGCTTGTGTGTTAATGTTTGGCTTTTGGTGTATGGCCTGCTGAAAAATCTTGTTTGCAGGTTGGACATACTTGAAGCCTGGATTGTGATTGCTTTCACAGGCTGCTCTACTCCATGAAGCACAACACAGTACAGATGAGTATGTTGGCATATCACCAAGGAAAATCATGACTCTGAATGTTTTAAAGGATTCAGGGTTTGTAGACAAATTTTGTATATCCTCGGGAGGAATGCAGTTGGGAATGAGCTGTCAGTATATGGCAGGAAACTGAAGAAGAGTAACATCCCACCAAGGCAGTGCTGAGATGTTAGTTCCTAACATCTGTCTCCCTATGCTCATTACTGGGATAAGACCCTTGGAGATGATGAAAGAGTCAAAATAGACTTTGATCTGTTCAGGTTTGAAGGAAATATGGGATTTACAAGGATGAGGTTTCAAGAATGATGAGTTTTCAGAGTTGCATGTGATTTTTTTTTTTGGTAGGAATTTGTGCTGTGAGTTTTTTGAAGGAAATAAACTGCATTGTTGGGGTCAAGAACAGGGAATACTTTTACCGTAATTCTGAATCTGAAGGAGTCAAAGTAAGTGAGAATCTAGTTATTGAAAAAAACACTATCACTGGAGGAAAGAGTTTGGGGGTTTTTTCTGAGGTTTTTTTGGGGGGTTTAGGGGCTTTTTGTTTTTTGTTTGTTTGTTTATTTGTTTGTTTTTAAATGCAAACCAATCCTCAAAACCCAAACAAGAGGCAATTGGTACTCCGAAATCCTATAACTGGCATTAAATGGAGTGAGGAGTGCTACAGATAATGCAGCCTATAGATGGTTTAAGTCCTGCAATCCCATCAATGTCAAAAGGATAGAATGACTGGGTTGACACTTTTATCCTCTGTGTCCTATGATGTAGAGGATTAATTTATTGTGGACTGCCTTGGCTGATGCATTTCAATGTAAAACATTTGGATTTGACTGTGGTTGTTGCCTTTATGCAGCATTTTCCAGTACTAATATAAGATTTCATGTTGCAGCAAATAGAAAAGGGACTGAAAAGAAAAATGCCAAAACTCTCAGTAAAGTAAACATAAAAAATGTACTCTTAAGGAAGAAAAATACATTGGAAATTTTTGGATGCATCACAGCAAAAGGGTAATCATTTGCTCTGTTCTCACAGAAAAGTGTGTTTCCTAGAGAGTTGACAGTGTATAGATGCATATAAATAGCTTAAAAAGCAGGCTTTAAATGTGATCTGTGTCACCGAGTTACTTTAATTTAAGGCAGCAATGCCAAGTTAAGACTATTCCATTAAATTTTTGGAAGATACTGTAAAAAACTCTGATAGATGTAATACAAATGTTATCCTGAAAATGAGTAATTGTGCCATCCCTAAAACTGACCCTAACCCCTAACTCTAACTCTAACTCTAAGCAGTAACCCTAGCCCTAACACAAACCCCTAACACTAACCCAAACCCTAAAGCCTAAACCTAAAGCTAACCCTAACCATAACCCTAACCCCTAAAAGATAAACCTAACTGTAACACCTAAACGAAACACAAACCCCTAAAACCTAACCCTAACCAATAAAGCTAACCCTAACCAAAACCCCTAAGCCTAACCGTAACCATAACACCTAAACAAAACCCAAACCCCTAAAACATGACCTCAACCCGTAAAGCTAACCCTAACCAAAACCCCTAACCCTAAATCTAACCCTAACCATAAACCTAACACTAACACTAAGTTCTAAACCTAAAGTTAACCTTAACTCTAACCCTAACACCTAAAACCTAAACCTAACCCTAACTCATAAACCTGACCCTAACCAAAAACCCTAAACACTAAGCCCTGACCCTAACAGTAACCCTAACCCTAAACCTAACACTAACCATAACCCTAACCCTAAACCTAACCCTAGCCCAAACCCTAACCCTAAACCTTGAGCTAACACTAACCATAACCCTAACACTAACCCCTAAAAGCTAACCCTAACCGTAACCCTAACACCTAACCCAAACCCTAACCTTAACCATAACACTAACCCTAACCCTAACCATAACACTAATCCTAACCCCCTAATCCTAACCCCCTAACCCTAAACCCCTAACACTAACCCTAATACTAATGCTAAGCAATAACCCTAACCCTAAAACTAACCCTAAATCTAACCCTAACCCTAGCCCTAACCCTAAACCCCCTAAACCTAACCCCTAACCCTAGCATTTAATATTCATTTAGTTTAAATTCTGCAACAGACTTGTATATTAACTTAATACAAGTAGAGGTCTAAAAATGAGTGGAAAAACTCTCAATTACTTTTTCAGGCCTTCATTCAGAGTATTGCACAACGTCTCTCAAACGTACACATACGTGTTCTGCCTCCATCCTTTTGTAAAAACCTGTTCCATTCAATATTTTTATTGAATACTGAAATAAAAGAAAGCTTCCAACATTTATGCATCACTGCCTTAGAATCTGTTAATACATTTCCCAGTTCTATCTAATTACATTACTTTAGAAAAATAATTTCAAATATATGTTCATTTCAAAATAAAAGCAAGATGAACTGTTAGTGTCACAAGATAAAAACATGATTCTATATTTCCTCTAGCTCATCTGCAAATTTATGCACCAGAGCAATCTGCATTGATGACATTAACCTACAGTTGCTGTCATCTATCCCCTTATATGTTAAATGTTTGCAAGCAATTAAAGAATCACAGAATTATGATTATTTTTTAAAAAAAAAATTATTTCCCCAAATAATAGCTATTTCTGATTAAAAATTAATACATGAATCAGAAGTAAAAACCTCTGTCCTGTCAACATGTGGGAACTGTAAAAATATATATTGGTCATTAATATCCTCTTTTCGATGAAATGAAGTGATTTATAGTCCTTCTGTTTTTTGTGGGTTTTTTTCTTTTTGTTTGTTTAGGGTTTGGTTGGGGGTTTTTTGCTGTTGTTTTTTGGGGTTTTTTTCTTCTCCCAGAAACATTAAAAGTGTATTCAGCTCTTGTACATTCTGAAAGCAGATTTTTTTAAAAGTTGTTTGTCAAGGAGCTATCCTTCACTAAAAAATTTTAGATATCTCCAAACACTGTGGAATTGCTCTATCAGGCTTAAGACTTGCAAATGACTGGGTTCCAGGAACTTAAAAGCATCAGAAGTTAACACATACTTTTTTAGAAGAAAGTCTTATGCTTGAATTTAAGAAATGGAAATTAAGGTCTTTACAATTCTGTATTCAAAATATAATGGAACAGTAGAGGCAGAACACAGGGCACAATGATAAATGCAAATCATTATGCAAGGGACTATTGTGGAAAGGTGGAAATATATGAAGATTGGAGTATGATTAAAGGATAGTGTGAGCATTTTGGTAGGAGGACGTTAGAAATAATTTTAAGCCCATTACAAAAGCAGTATTGAATGCAAAAACTTTGTTATTGGATGAGCAACGGTGGTGAACTCCTGAAGATTTCCTATTGATGTGGGTGTATAAAAAATCAGTTAAATAATGCTAAGTTAATTATGGCTATTGTGTATTTCAATTTGCTACGCTATTGATAAAAGGACCATGGGGAGAGTAGCTTGAAACACTATCAAACTTTAGGATATGGTAAATATTTAATTGCATGAACTGAATAAGCTGTTGCTGTTTTCTGTATGTTATAATTAACTATGTGAAAATGGCTGATTAATTTCTGCACAAACTAGTACCCTCGTGAGTATGAGGTAAGCTGAACCTTTGCAGTGATACATATGTGCTGAGTTTTGCAGTCGGCTTCAGGACTTCCCTGAAAGCATGGCTCTCAACTGGATAAACATGAAGTCTCTAAGTGTGATTCTGGACATTGCTAGAGATCATTAGTGCCCCTAAAGTGATATTAGCACAGGAACTTGCTATGTTACCACAAAATGTTTAAAGAGCAAACATTAGGTGTACACTGCAGTTCAGTGTTCTTGTGCCGCCTTGCCAGTCAATTCAATGTAACCATCACCTCTGAAAGCATCTATTTGTGGCTGTTTACTTTTTCCTGTTATCACCTCTATGCTGAATTTTCATTAGTGTCTGAATTGTATGACTCTTGAAACACTGTACACCTGTGTAAACTGATCATACATATCTGCACATTTCTAATCCTAATTTCAGACAAGAATGTTTCTGCTATTTCTGTATCAATTCCCCCTAAACTATCCAGCATTTATATCTAAATCTTTTCAGGATTTGCTAGTAAAAAAAAAAAAAGGTTCTCTTTAGCAGAAAGCCAATGAAATTATGTATCTAGGCATAGACTGAGTGCTACTTAATGATTTTTAAAGCTATTCATAGAGTTTTCTACTCTAAGCAACAGAATCAAAAACTCCAGTTTAGAGCTGCAACAGTCAAGCCATGCATATTTTCAATCAAAATAAGACTGGGAGGAACAAAATGCAATGAAGACACTCTACAATAGTGCAAACTGTGAGCAAGCAGGTGAGTCAAATCCATTCCTCTATCATCTCTCCTGTAATCAAAATTAACTCTTAATTTGGAAGAATCCATCCAAAAGACCTGTACAACTTTATTTTAATACCAAATTAGTTTGGTCAGATTCTTAGGCTGAAAATAAAGAGATGTGAGTGATGGTCACAGATCTCAAAGATGGTTAAGGGGTTTCTTTCTTCTGTCTAAATCCAAACATCACAAACTCTGTTCTTAGTCAGTCTGCCTGTGTCCCATGGAAATTACTGTAACATGCAAAATTTCTGAGGGTTCAGAGGTGGGCTTCATACATACCAATTGAAGGAGAAAGGAGGGACTGCTCTCAGATTATGTAACTTCAGTATAGGCTACAAGCACGTTCCTTTTTAGGTGTAGTTTCCACTGGTTATTGAAGGACAAACACCTTATCTTATCTGTCTCCCAAAGCTTGAGATTGTGGAGGGAAAATCCTTTTTTTTCTCAATTTAATAGATATTTCCATGTCAGCAGAGGGCAGTAACTCTGCCCCCTGACTATGGGGAGAGGAAGGCATTTTCTGTGAAAAGCCTAGTTTGTAGTAAAACTTGTTCCACTCTCATACTGTTCCACAGACCTACTTGAACAGATTCTTTACCGTTTGTGTTTCTATTTCTTCCATATGCATGAGACTATCTGTAGAGTAATTGCTAGAGGTAACTAAAAATCAGAAAATAACTGTGTCCACACACTAAGGGAAAGGTACAGTGTCAAGGATGATCCCAGGGGAAAATTACAGTTGGTATGCCAGGAATTCCTCTAACATCTCCTTCCTTAGGACTGTTTATCTCT
>NW_010325316.1:0-9788 GCF_000700745.2 Antrostomus carolinensis | reverse complement strand
GGCGGCTCTTTCTCCAACTCCTGTACCAATCACAGTTTCGACTCCACATCGCTTGATGTATAGTCTATTTGTGATTCTGGATAGAGAGCTGGCACCCATTTTGAAAACTACCTCCCTTTGTGGACCTTGACAAAACCATAACTCCATACCTCTGACCCCCCTCTTTTCCCCTTACAGAGCACATCTCTAAGTTTTGGTAACTTCTACCGTAAAAGGGGAATGGAAGTGTCTTATACCAATCACTGTAAAGGTATGACTAAAGTCACTCAAGCTCCACCTTGCAGGTAAATAATAGTATAAAAATAGCCCAAAGAAAGGAGGGAATTAGAGAAGACACCATCACAGTCAGGGAAGATGCCATCACTGACAAGTCATGGGTTACTTCATCGCAGACCTCTGACCCCTGGGACCAGCTGACAGGCTAAGCCTTTCTTCCTCCCATTGGAATGCCTTTCGGTAAGACTAAGACTTAGACTTAGCCAAAGATCTTCCTTGGAAACTTAGAAAATCTCTAGAGAATTATTCTACTAACTTAGCACTTTGTAGTAACTTGTCACCTTTTAGCAATTAATAACACTTCTAGTAGCTCATAACCTTAATGCTTGTATGTACTTTTGCAGACAGTAGATTATCACTGGCAATCCATACAAATCTGCATTAATCTTGTTGGTCTATTAAAGTGCTTACAGACTTGCTGCACAATTTCTCACTGAGCTGTAGCCTGATGAGGTCATGACTGGCCGACAGGTGTGGGACACTATTGAGTGAATCCAGCACTGGTGTGTCCGGGCTTGTAGTGTCACATCAACCTATGTCTGTCTGTCTGTAACCAGCCACACCAATCCCATGCCCAATGGGATGCCGCTAAATGCTGCAGGTTTAGCTGTGTGAGTCCATAAATCATGAGTATGGGAGTGCAGCGCACTATCGAGTGAATCTGCCGTTGTCGGACAGATAGTGGTCAATTGAGCTTCACTCAGGATTTAAGCCTAGCCACCCTCAGCTCCTCCATTTATCTGAGTGTGAGTTGGAACACAAGGGGGTTTATTTCCTGCTAAATTGTGTTACCACCCCTTTCACACAACACTATCTTAATCTTGCTACCTGAGGACAAAAAAGATAGCAGTGGGTTATGGGATAACAGATATTACAGTAATTAGGACCATCTAATAGCACTAGGTGAAGCATAGATTGAAATACTAGGTTTTATTTTTTATGCATTTTGAAGCATATCTGCTCTGGAGATTTGTCCCACAGTAACAGATGTAGGTATAACAGGTACCAGTATTCCCTTGTATTTCATTGACATGTTCCTTAATATAAATGGAAAAAATAATGCATAATCATGTCATATGATGCAATAATTGCTGCCCAAAACTAAGAGGAGCATAGGAAAAACATCCTTCTAAATAATCTGTTAAATCCCACTCCTTTAAAACACTGCCAAGAGGAAGGATTGCATTGTGTCTGATTTATTTGCCTGGAGACTCATTCTAAACAGCAAAGATAGTAAGACAAAACTGATTATTCAAGAGTTTTGTTTAACAGAAGGTTACTATAACATGAATTTGTATTTTCATATGCATTTTTTATACAGTGTTATGTTCCCCAGTGATTCAAATTTAACAATGAAATACAGATAAGTTAATGTCATTTTGATACAGTTCATTTCACTTAGAACAATATGTAGTCCACACAATGAGAATTTTATTTCAGTGGGTTCATTGACAAGATTTCTCACAAGTGCCAACAGATAAGTAAAAAAACATAGACGTCTTCTACAATACAAGTTTAAAAACATCAGTGTGGGATAATTCTGTTTGTATCTTGATGTTAATTTTCCTGTCTCCATTTTGTGTTCGTATAGCCTTTCTAGTGGTGACATAAGGTAGAATTGATCTATTCATATAATATCATTTCCAGTTCAAAGAAACTTGGTGACAGTCTGGTACTGAGATTTATGTGTTGGTGGAGTAGTTTGTTTTGTTTTGTTTTGTTTTGTTTTTCTTTTGCATTGCCATTAGTGTTTGTGAGTGCATGTGAAAAAAGCAGTAAAGCCACACAGGAGAAAGGGTGCAATGTGCCCTGCTGAGCCAGTGGGTTCTGCAGCTAGAATTCTCCTGGGTAGTGGAGGCTGCCTGCAGTCTCTCACATGCCCAGAGGGAGATGTTTGCTTTCCAGCTGCTACCTGAAATCTCTGCTACTCTCTTACATCAAATAGATGACCTCATAAAATTAATGCAACATATTTTTACAACCTTCTTTCAGACAAGGCAACAGTAATCACTGTATTTTATATAATAGAGTGTTTAAACTGTCAGTGGAAAAAAATACAAATCCAGTGTAAATACTTCAAGTTGCATAAATTAATTATTAAAAAGTATAAAGTATGCACAGTTAGCTAATAAATGACAAATATATAATTTATTCAATATAAAAAAGAAGAGGTATTACCATTTTACCTGCACTTACTCTTTTTCTTTGACAAGCTATTACTGAACTGCTAGGTTTTTAGTTTTATCATGTTTATTCAAAGCCTTGCAGCAACATGGAGATGTATAATTATTTTGAAGGACATATGTGAATTTGTCTTTGTCTTTATATGAGTCTCATATAAATAGATTAAATATAGAGAGGGAGACTTTTTGTACTACTTCTTTTCGATCATCCACACTGAGTGTAGATGGAGAAAGTGGGGCTATAAACTAACATATAAGTTCCCTAAAGAAACATATTTGGTAAACTACTATGGTTTTTTTCTTACATCAAAATTCCATGATCTTTGTGCAAATATACAAGCTAGTCACCTGTGAAATATCCAGAGTTTATGTTTTTGAGAAAGTTTTAACAAGGTTGGAAACATCTTGATGTAGTTCCTCAAATAACGTTTCTTTTTTTGGAATTCAGGCAGCTCAGATCACCATAAATAATGAAACTTTAGTATCAGCTGTAATATAACATTAAATGTCTGTGAGAATGTATGTTAACTAGTCATTAATATTAATTTGTCAGTAATCCAGAGTTGCTAACACTTAGCATTCAAAACTCATGCATCTGTCCTCAAAACAAAAGAAAAAAGAAAACAGACCCGAAATTAGGTAAAAGTACTTTTTAATTATCAATTGTAGGTTCTCTTTATCTGACTTTGGTTCTCAACCTATAGTTTCAATTCTTTCTTTGCAACCCAGAGAATTAGAAGACAATGAAATCTAAAATTCTTATATTACCATGTGACCTCAGGAAATTCATAGAATCATAGAATGGCTTGGGTTGGAAAGGACCTTAAAGATCATCTAGTTTCAACCCCTCCGCTGCTGAGAGGGTTGCCAAAAACTTGATCAGGTTGTTCAGGAACTGAAGTTTTAAGAAAAATATCAATTATACTGAGTGTTAGTTTTGTGCATCTTGGTTCTTAGAACTAAAGATGCTACACTGACGATAAAGGGGCTGGAGTATCTTTCTTATGAAGAGAAGACTGAGAGGGGACCTTGACAAATACCTAAAGGGTGGATGTGTTTTTTTGGTGGGTTGTTTTGTTTTTTCTTTCTTCATGTCTCTCTGTCTGGCTAGATTCCTAGCTTCATGCTAAAGGCTTTTTTCCTCTCTCAGCTGGATGTCAAGGGCTACCATTTCACTATGGTTGCCCTTTTTTCTGCAAGTGGTGTTGAACTAACACACTGGCCTTGCTGCCTGTGGGTGGAAGGGAGGGCTTCCTTTTGCCAGCAGCAGGTGAGGGCTGGGACTATTGGCGGGGGGGGGGGGGGGGGGGGGTGGATTAAATGATCTCCAGAGGTCCCTTCCAATCCCTACCATTCTGTGATTCTGTAAAATATTTTTCCTTTTATTTTTGTTCCTTACTTTTTTGAAATTATGTTTGATATCATGTGCCCCTTAAGAAGCCCTTGGGTAGGCATTCACTGGGGTGCACACTCATGTTCATTTTGAATTCTCTTAATTATACACTTTAAAAATAAAAACTGTTTAAAAATTTATCTCCTAGTCATGTCAAATCTTTCATCTGTTCTTTTTGGAGGAGTAGCTTTTCAGATTATTTTAAGATGGAAGGACTGGTTGACTTCTTTTATCACAGATCTGGATAAGGGGATTGAGTACACCATCAATAAGTTTACAGATGACACTAAGCTGGGTGGAACTGTTGATCTGCCTGAGGGTAGGAAGGCTCTGAAGAGTGGTCTAGACAGACTAGAGTCATGGGCTGAAACTAGTTGCACAACTTTCAATAAGGCCATATGCTGGGTTCTGCACTTTGGCCACCACAACTCCCTGCAGCACTACAGCCTTGAGTACTGTGTTCAATTTTGGGCCCCTCACTACAAGAAGGAGCAGCTGAGAGAACTGGGGTTGTTTAACCTGGAGAAAAGGAGGCTCAAGGAGGGACCTTATTGGAAGCGGTAGAGAGGTGGGTGTCGGTCTACTCAATGAAGTAACAAGTGATAGGACAGGAGGAAATGGCCTCAAGGTACCCCAAGGGAAGTTTAGATATTAAGAAGAATTTCTTTACTGAAAGGGTTATCAGGTATTGCAACAGGTTGCCCAGGGCAGTGATGGAGTCCCCATCCCTGGAGTTATTTAAGAGTCATGTAGACATAGTGCTTAGGGACATGATTTAGTCAGGGACTTGTCAGTGTTAGCTTAGTGATTGGACTCTATAATCTTAAAGGTCTTTTCCAATCTAGGCAATTCTGTGCTTCTCTGATTCTTCCAAGACATGGGTATTTCACCCTTATTCTTTGTACAGAAATAAAATGGCAGCCTTCACCTGCCTGAAAAATAACTCTTTTTCTTTTCCTCTCCCATCAGGCAGATAATAGAATGCCAAAGGTGCTCAGAATCACAAAAAGAAGACTAGAAATGCTGATTATTTTTTTTTTTAATGTATCAAATATATATGGAAAAAGAAAGTTAAAATTGTCACTAGTAAGGTGGAACTGAGAAAAGACTAAAATTCCTTCTTTCCTTTTTATTCAAGGAAAAAAGACAAGTACCTCATGCTTTTACTGAATGAACTCTTCTAATTAAAAAAAAAAAAAATCCAGAAAAAGGAAGCTTAAATGTTGTGAATATTGAATTCTTCAACCTAGCTTCATTTTAAGTACAATTAGGAAGTAATACAATGTTTTTATCCTTTATGACCTCTTCCTGCATTTGGGAAATGAAAATGTGATCTTCATTTTAACTTGTGAGCCCTTAGAAAAAAAATTCTGTGGTGTGGGTTTTTTTGGGGGTTTTTTTTGGGGTTGTTTTGGTTTTTTTTTTTTCCCCTTATTTGAAGCTTTGAACTTATTTCAATATTTCTTGCAGGAGAACATAAACATCATGCAGAGCTTGACTGCCTTGAGATCAAATAGAACAGTATTGGAAAAATTCAAATTTACCAGCTGTTCTGTTGATTATTTCTGGGAGCAATTAAAAAAATCTTGAGGTAAATTTTTGTGAAGAAAAACATTGTGCACTGTATTTTCAGAATTAGAACTTGGATAGCTATAACATCCATAAGAAATAAGAAAACCAATGCATTAACATGTAATGTTTTTACTCATGTAACTTAATGTCTTTTTTGTGTCTGAAGAACTTAAAACCAGGACTTAAAGGTCTTCGGAGCAGAAGCCATCGATTCACAGATACCTCACCTCTGAAAGTTACTGGGACTCTGAATACCAATATAGTAAGGAAGTATTTGAAACAAATCAAATGCTCAATTAACATTTCTACTTTATTCTTAAATGACGCCCCTGTACAGGTTAATAAACTCTTGGAGATTTTTCTGCTAGGGTGATGGGACTGTTTCTGTAGCCAATTCAGTGATATGAGCTGTGCAAGTTTTCTAAGCACAACATAAACAAATCTGCAGTCACTTTAGCCATTAATTTGGACAGCAAGAGTAAGGAATATAGTCTGTACACCTTATCTGCGTTCTTATAACTTACTGTTTATATTTCTGTAAAGGCATTGTAAAGTTTTTTGATACTTTAATATATTTTTATGACATGGGAACACAGCATTCAGAGCAGTTTTAGGTGGACTGAGAGGTTCAAAAACCTCAGGCAAAACCAGATTGCATTTAACAACATCAGTTCTCTTTAGAGTGATTTTTGTTGTTGAAGTCCAGTTTGTGTCTCAAATCAGTTCTATCTGACTACACCACTAATTTGTTTTATCTTTGCAATGTTCTCTATGAGCTGAAGCTTGTTGAAGAAGGCAAATCTCACGTTAAAATCGGCTTTTTAGGTACTGGCAGAGATGGATTAAAAAAAAAAAAATATGAAAAATATTTCCATATCCTTTATCACTGATAGCTGAGCAATAATTTTGAAATGTGTGGGAAGTATAGACAAAAAAGTTTGAACAACTTTCTTTCAGGACCGTCAGTAAATCCTCCAAGATGTTACTGATGTTATTTAAACCACTTTTGTGCCATGTGACTACGGAATGGAATAAATAAGCACTTATGGATGCAAGTTGAGTTAATGGCAACCTGTGTACCCCAGAGTGTAATAAATTACAGTTTGTTGCTGGAAGTAGGAACTATTAAAACAAATATTTCTGCGTTATGACAACTTCTTAAGGCTTCTATAGAATTTTTGTATAAAAGAGAACTGCCTACAGGGAAGATTATTAGGAAACTTAGAAAAAGATTTTCATTTCATGTTTCCAGCAATGTCTGTAATTATCAACAGAGCCTATCATTTACTAAGACCTTTATCTTGTACTGTAATTACAGTATATAGAAACAATATACTTGTTATGAGTGACTGTACATAAGTGGGTTGTTAAATGTCATTAAAATTGTTATGGAATATATCTATTTATTAATAAATATTTTCAATTTTTCTTTTTAGAAAATTTTAATGAATGACTTTTAGAAACAGATGCCAAACAAGAAATTTCTGCATAACAGCAATATTAGTTTAAAGCATGTCTTGCTAAACACCTTAGAAACCCTGCTGATAAGGAGATTTTGAACTTGACCATAGATGAACCCTATGTTTATTACTACTTTTGATATCACTTCTATTTCAAAGCCCCTCTGTGTTCACTGCATTTTGTTATCTATTGCCCTCATATTTTCTTTTTGTTTGTTTGAATTTAGAGAGGTGTTTGGTTTTATTTACACTAATTACTTATTGTCAGGAAAGCACTACAAATATTGTTCTAACATTAATATGAACAATCCTAGGGCTTTACCTGGATGCCTATCAACTCAATATTTTCACTTAGGAAGAGCACCAAGATTACCTTTCAGAACTTGGTAGGAAAGGTCAGAAAATTTAAAATTTAAGTTTTTATTTGATTGGGAGCTTGAATTACCAGAAAATTACACAAGCAGGTTCCATCCAAAAAGAGGACCTTTAATTTCAGCCATTCCTGACCTTCAAATATTTATACAATATTACTTTAGATCTTAAAATCGCTGTTATGGACACACATACTAGCCAACACATTTCCATGCCAGACTTTGCAAACAGACAAGATAAACCTACTGCTGCTTTAAAATATAATTAATAGCAGATAACATCAATCAGATAAAATTATCAATTAATATACTTGATATAATTATCTTTTGCTCAGATTTGTTATGTTTACCTGTTTTATATATGTCTGTTATGTTTCAGATACAATAATATCATACATTATTTTAGTATAACTTTATACAGATAGAGGATTTTAATAGGGGACGTGATGGTCTGTTCCCATTTCTACTTCTCCCAGATGTCCTTTTTATGTGCTATCGGAAAGAGGAAGGCAGCTAACAGCCAGTGGTTCCTTTACCCCTACCAGCTTCACATCTGGATCTATTTATCAGCTGAAAGAGCAGGCTGGCTCCCTATTGAACAGCTGCAAGCAGGGTAGAAGTATTTTAAGTATTTCGTATTGTCTCAGCAATGCTAAGCAGACAGAGTAAACTGATGAATCCAGTCACTATTTTTTTCCAAGGAGCAAATAATGAGTCACTTTATCTTTCTTAAATGAAGATTTATTTGCTTGATCTAGTGTAACATTCCAAGTTTGCTGTAAACCATGTCTGATACCCTTCCCCACAGTAATTAATGAAATGTTTCCACAGTGATTAATCTTATGTGGAAAAATGGATTGCTGGTGCGAGTAAAATGGCTGAATCCAACTTTCTTTTTCCTGAGTGGTCTGTGGGAGAATATAAAACTCGTTAAGTCAGCAGATGTGGTTTATTAAGTATATAGATTAAAAAACAAAACAAAAAACAAAACAAAAGGTTAAACACGAGGGGTTTTTTTTTGTTTGGAGTTTTTGTTTTGTTGTTTGTTTGTTTGTTTTTCCCTGAAGAAAGTACCTCTATTTAAACTTGTCTATTTACAATACTTCATTTCCTTAGAATTTAGCCAGCCATTCACCAGGACTCAGTTCCAGCATTTAATGAGAGACTATGAAGCAAACAGAAGATACACTCTCCTAGCCAGTTATCAGTATCTATCTGCAAGTGTATAAATACATGCATTTCTTTGTATAAATGTGTGTGTATACATACATAAAAATGTTGAAAATAGATATGTCTGTATAAAGGTAAAAAACAACTGGTTATAAAGTGAACAGCTGTTCTCACCTTCCCTGTGTGTCAGATTGCAATTTTGTGAGATAATTACACAAGCAACACACCAAGAACTTTGTAAACGTTTAGTATACATAAATGTCTCTTTTGTTCAAGCAATACTTGCTTTGTGTTTGGCAGGCATAATCCATGAAAGAAAATACCACTTGCTTTTCTTTATTTTCAGCTAGGAAAACTAGCAGTCACTTGTGCTCTTGGACAAGCTCGTCTACTCAACTTGCATTCCTCAGATAATTCTAGTGGGTAACTTTCTCCAGGAAGATTGATTTATGTATTTTTAATATCATTCACATGAATAATCAAAAGAAACAAAAGATGTATACTGTACCTAGTAGCTGGATATGCCCTGAAGATATTTAAAAGATACTTTAAGCCACGTCTATATTGGAAAAAATAGGGATCATGGGAGACAGTAATATATACCCATGTTGTTCTAGTTTTGCTTGGCTTCTAACACTCCATACACAATCTGATAAGCTCTTCCTACCTGGCAGATGGATAAACTGTAAGTGCAGCATCTCATGGGTGCAGCTGTGACCTCCTATAATGTATCACAGATACCTGGGGTATCTCTAAAACATGCTGCGTTTTGTGGCTGCTAATGTGACTACTCTGAAGAATTTTGTAAGGCCATAATTATGGGGTGAAACAGATGGTAATTCATTATTTAATGGGAGGTATCAATAACACAATTTATTAAAGATATGCAGAGTAATTCCCTATTTGACCATTGGTAGCAGTAACCAAACAAGGAAAATCTTACCCAAGCTGAGGGCTTGTACACAGGTTCTAGCTTACTTGCCTTATATAAGAATACATTTTATTGGTCTCATATTGAGAGTCTGAGACTTTTTAATTTAATTTTATGAAATATATTCCTAAGTCAGAATATTTTACAGTCCATTAGAAAAAAACCTCCCAAAATTCCAAAGGTATTATCTGTAGTAAATTATTTTTAAAGATGATAGGTTCGAAGTTAGGAAAAAAAAAAGTTATAACTACATTAAATTATCCAGAGTGATTAAGATATTTAAGGAACTTGAACTTTTTTTCTCATAAATGAGATTTATGAGATATGACTATACTTGTAAGATAGTTCGTGCTGCTATGTAGAGTGGAAACATCTGTTCTGTGCTGAAAACTGTCACCTCAAGTCATGGGGGGTTGTCCCGATCCGATATCG
>NW_010325315.1:0-11091 GCF_000700745.2 Antrostomus carolinensis | reverse complement strand
CCTGTCCAGGTCCCTTTGCAGAGCCTTCCTAACCTCAAGCACATCAACACTCCTGCCTGTCCAGGTCCCTTTGCAGAGCCTTCCTAACCTCAAGCACATCAACACTCCTGCCCTGCTTGGTGTCATCTGCAAACTGACTGACGGTGCACTCAACCCCCTCATCCAGTCATTGATGAAGATGTTAAACAGAGCTGGCCCCAACACTGATCCCTGGGGAACACCACTTGTGACCAGCCGCCAACTGGATTTAGCTGTGTTCACCACAACTCTCTGGGCTCAGCCATGCAGCCAGTTTTTTGGCCAATGATATCTGAAATGATTCATGATCTGTCAGTGGTTGCTGAGTAATTGTTTGGATTCTGCTGGAAATAGGTTTTCTCTTTAGATATCTAGGAAAAAAAGTGCTCAGAAGTTCTGGGAATTCTGGTGGCAAAGGAGTCTTACAAACATGAATTGATTGTGGGGATGTGCATGGGCAATGAACTGTGGTCTGAAGGAGTTGAGAACGGAACAGGAGCTTTCTTCTGCTGGTTCACTCTGCAGCCTTCAGCATCTCTTCTGTATTAGGTTTGCCTGAGCGTCTGCTTAATTTACACTAGCCCAGCTTTAGCTGTGGTGCTAACCAGCCTGCACATCATTTTTTGAACACGTAAAGTTGACTTAAATATTAATCATGTAAAGATTTGTGCATGTGCTTTAGAGATGGGTAATTGTTTTTTAATTTTGAGATTGGTAATATATAGAGCAACAAAAGCTCTAAAGCCCAGATTTTGAAAGGAATATAATAAGCATTATTTCAGCTGTTAAGAGCTTCAGAAGATGACTTTCATGCTTCTTCTTGTGTAGGTCATTAATGGTTGCCTAATATAGTACTACAAAATCTTTTGTTCTTGGGTAGGGCACTTCTGAAAAGGCTCTCTGAGAGTGATGGTATAGATAATTCATTTAAGTCAGGTATGAGCTGATGACAGCAGTTGTTATTCAGAGAACTCTGAACTGTGAACCCACATCTCCACATGCCTACACTCTTCATATAGGAGTAACGAACATACAGGCTGGACCACATAAAAAGACAGTGTGAGAGCCTGTAAGAAGAGCAGAGAGGTGTGAAGGAAGGATATGTAGGGGATAACGGGACTTCAGAGAAGACAGGAAGCCACAACACTGTTCCACTTGTGAAGGCTTATTTTGATGCAGTGTAAGGCTTGTGATCGTGTATGGATCATTGTGGAAAACTGGTCTTGTGGGAAGTGTGGGGATTGTTTTCTTACAAGATTTGAAATGAAAGTTGAACATACTGAATATCTAAGCAGCAACTAGCTTGTAAAGAGACTGAGAAGAAAGAGACTAAGGGTCTGAAAGTTAAAAATCTAGATAGCATTTGAATCTAAATAAATAGGAAATGGGTCACAGTCTATTAATTTATCATTCCAGTAACTTTTTTGGGGAAAAAAAAAAGTCAAAAGTAGTTCCCAGTGGTGTAGTATCACTCTGTGCCTAGGAATTGATTTCCCCACTTCCCCCCATGTTTCTGGTGAAGTTCATTTAGTTGGAATTTTCCCTGCCTCTTGCTCTGTTGAACACTTCTCAGATAAAGCAGGAGAAACAGATTTATTTTTGACTGAGGGGATACATAGTTCACCATAAGTATTTTTTTTTTTTAAAGTATAGTGAAATGGAGATGACCTTGTCTTTTGTAAGAGTTACTAGCAGTGGGGAAGATACCTCCTCAGACTGGGCATGGCTGTCTCTGACCAGGCCAGGCAGGAATTGGGGGAAAAAGGGGTTTAAAATTATGAAAGCTATTTGGTTTCTCAATAGTTTGTAAATCCCAAGTATGAGTTATGAGAATTTCTTTGTAGTAATATGTGTTTAAAAATAGTTTATAGTAGGGAATGTGTTGATATTATGTTAATCTGTACAGCCTACAGCTGTTTTTGTCTTCATAAAACTCAATAAATACAATGTTTGGACTAGAGAAATTAATAACTTCTGGAAAGCAAAAAGCTTCATTGAGAACACCAGAACTTTGCAGTGGATTTTATTCATTGTTTTGCTGTAGATGGCTCCTGCCTCCTCATGAGAGAAGTTCTTTTTTTAAAAAAGGGCAGGAGGGGGAGAGGCAGTAAAATATTTTCTACGTACCTTAATTTTTTTCTTCTGTTTTCTCTGTATATTTTATAATCTATCTTCCTTCCATTTCTCCACTGAGTGCTCTGGGAGGGCCTTCCAATTCAATAATTGTATTATATCATGAATATTGCTGCAGCATGATACTTTGCCAGTGTTCCCTGCAGAGCAGTGAGAAGTGGTGGCCATAAAGTGGCTTAACAAATAAGCTAAAGGAGCTGTCATTCACAGAGCCTTATTAGTATCCTATCTCTCTTAGTACACTGTATCACAAAACAGGTGCAGGAAAGCAGTTGATGCAGATTTTAAGCAATTGCCTGGCATTGGCATTCAGAAAAAAATTTGCTACATCAGTCATACATGGCGTTGTCCTCCCACAGCTTTGTGCTGGGTGTTGACCGAGCACCTTCAGCCACGTGTGCTGCAAAGAGGAGGGAGCGCTGATCTCAGGAGTCAGCCTTGGTCGTGAGTTTTCCGGTGGGTAGGGGCATGAGTGACTTTGGGTGACAGTGCCTTAGCAGATAGCCAGTGATTGATGGTTCTTGCAAGGCTAGTTAGTGTTCTTGAACTTATTAATGAGGCCTAACAGTTGTGTAACCTACCCTACTGATAACCTTGTTGTTACCAAGGTTATAAAAAATATGCTTTTCTTTAGCACTGGGCTTAAAAACTAAAATAGCCTTGCTTTCACTGTGAATATTTAGCATATGTTCAGAACTGTGTTTCTTGACAGAGTAAGTATTGCTGTTATTGAGTGCAGGATTTTGGTGGAGCAAATGCATGTGTGTTCTGCACTGTGGTTTTGGAATGAACAGATCTGGGGAGGGAAGGTGGGCACAGGAAGAGGGAAGTATCAGAAAAAACTTGTCTTTCAGGAAAACTGAGAAGGTGGGTGTGTGTTAATTCTGCATACAGCAGGTTGTCCTTCAGCTGGAGAAGTTTCCCGGTCTGGGTCAAGGCTGAACAGTTGTGCTCTTGGAGAGTCAAGGAGGGGAGGAGAAATGCATGGTTTGGAAAACGAACAGTGCTAATTGAACATGCTGGTCAGCAGAAAACTAACCTGTTGAAAGATTTCTACTGCGTGAGTGAAATGAAACAGTTGAGTAAGACTCAGAGCAAGAACCTGTGTAAGGAATTAGGACAGAACTGCATGGCAATGGTTTGCCATTCACTGTGTTGTTCTTCATACAAAGGAATTCAGGGAAATGCTGCATGCTGAGTTTCAGTGTGCAGTTGCAAAAGCCAATTTAATCCTTAGGCAATGGAGAGTGAAATGTAGAATTACTCAGTTTCATTTTGAGAGTCAGCAGTTGTTCATGCTTAAGTCCATAAACATAGTCTGTTAGAGAGAAGACCTTCAGGCATGTCCAAGATCATGGGTTCATTCTTTTGTCCATTTGTTGTAACCAATAAAAGCTGTTTTCATCTGACTACTGTTAATCTTGGGCACCTGTAACCTTCTTTCCTCCTGGATGATCCGGAAAAGTGAGAGTCCCTGCAGAGGTTTTTCAGGCATTTCTGTCTGGGGTACTAATAGCTATTACTATACCCCAAATCTGATTGCTTTCCCTTCCTCTCTTGGGAAGCAAGGCTTTATTTTGTTCTTAATGGTAACACTCACTGTACATAGAAATGTGCATGTTTAGAAAGAAAATAAACTTTTTGCCAGCCAGCTATTGGTATGCATTTGTCACTGTGTGAGTCTGCTTTCCAAAGTGGCAGATTGTTGTGGAATTCAGGAGATTTTGAGGTCATGGTTCCCCAAGTCACAAACCCCATGACAGGTCTGCAGGAGCAGGGGCTTATCCTATGTCTACTGTACAGAGGAGAATTTTATTTCGAGGCTAGGACTTGTGCACGGGATGGCTATAGCAGGCAGTGTCCATTAGGTGGCTGTCGGTCATGGTACATACACTTTAAACTGTGTGCAGGCTAACTTCAAAAGATATTAGCCCTGTTTGCGTCCTGTCACACAGTGAGAATAGACCACGAGGTCGTAAATTCAGACTTTCTCAAAAGCTGGCAGCTTTTGGTATCCTGAATATCTCTGCAAATTCTGACCTATCGGCTTGCTTTTGTTGTTCATAAACTCTGTTGCAGGCTCTAAAAGTGAGATTGTGAGATGATTGGAGATTGTCTGTTATAAGGCACTGAAAAATTATTATGCTGTTGCATTATGAAAAATGTCCTTTTCGTAAGAAGGTGGAAAGGCAACAAAAGCACTAATGGGGGTTATGACCCATTTTACTGCTGTAAAATTCAAACTGCTTTCTTGTTTGCTCTTAAAATCTAATAAAGAAATGAGGAAGCCATGTTCAAAGCAGCAGGTGATATGTGCTGACACGCTGGAGCAACTGTTGAGTGGACTACTCTGTCCTTTTTCGTTCCTTGGGCAGTTAATCCTGCAGAATGATTATTACGATTCAAATAAGTGATAATTACCATGTGCACAGTTACATGCTTTGTCCATCATGGTTAGACTTGATTTTTAGATACTGTCCAACATGCAAAGCAGACACTGCTGCAGTTGTGTACCATGGTGCTGTGGGAACTGCCACAGGTACTGCTCTGAAGATCTGTGGGAGATGGAAGTAAGGTCAAGGCTGTGTGTGATAGTCCCCTGATCCCCAAGGCTGCAGCAATATGGCATAGCCTCAGGCTTTATTTCCATGTTTTATAGATCGCTCAACAGATTGGATATCTGTGGGAGCCCAAGGAGAAGCCTTGGAAGCATCAGCTTGCCTTGACCGCGTGTTCCACATGGGAAAAACAAACCCTTTTTGGGGGGAGCAGAGAGAGGAAGGGCACAGGTTTTTGATTCCTCACTATCATCCTGAGAGCTAGCAGGCATGAGAAGAGTGAGTGGAAGTTCTGGCCAGCAAAGAAGGGCACCCTGTTTGTGCCTTTTGGATTTAATTTGGTTTAAACCCTCCACAGAGAGTGCAGCTCCATGACCTCCCCATTTGCCAGCACACCAACCCATCTGCCCACGTGCCTGTGAGCTGGGTCAGGGGACTAAATGGGCATAAAACCAGCACTACAGGGAAAAAAAACCCGAGCGTTTTCATGCTATTCATCTGCCTGATCAGTTTACAGGAGGCATCCAGGTAACAGCTGGATCCCAGCAGAGTCATGGGGCTGGAAAGACTTCTTTCAGCAGCTGGGTGTGAGATCAGCTGAGGTGCGTTGTGGGACTCTAGTTTTAAGGGCTGCTGCCCCTTGGGGACTCATTGCTGTCTGCTCTGTGCTCCCGCTTGTCTAGGGAGAGAAGATGGTGGTTTTCTGAGCACCCGACATGCCTGTGCACAGGTCACACTGCTTGAAGGAAGAAGGTTCAGAGGAAACAGGGAATTTTTTCCTTTTCAGCCATTTGTATCAAATATCTTTCTGAAGGAAAGTAGGGCTGCTGGCTTGGGTTTCTGTAAGGGAGAAGATAAGCTTTAGAGAAACTGAGATCCTGAGAATCACATGTCGGTGGCAAAGCAGAGAAAAACTACAAGGAATAGTGTTATTTATTGTAGGTTTTGGTGCCCTACCAAGAGACAGTATGCAGATAAACTTAACTAGTGTTTTTATTTCAGCAAACTTACAAATTTTATACCGGATCTGGTATGTACGATTCCCCATGTGTCTTCTGTGATAGTACATACAGATGCACGTTCCATTTAGCACTGACAAAATGGTTCAGTATCCAAAAGGCAGCTTGTGTACTCTGTCCATATTTGATACTCTACATAGGATATATGGAAGTATAGTAAGAGTTTGCTGGACAGCTTCAGTCATTGCAGGCTGATAATCGACAACTGTTCCACTGGTGGGATGTCCTTTTCTTATGATAATTTAGTGTTAATCCAAACAGTGTTATACTTGGTTTGAGAGCATTTTCATAAATCTTAGTTACAAGCCTGTCACCAGATGCGTATAATGCATGAAAAAAACCAGAAGACCTTAGGCACACAGTGACTATGGGAAAATTAGTCTAAACTCTGCCCTACACAGGAAAGACTTTGGAGGCTTTATAGTGCTTGGGTGAGTTGAAACTCATGGTTTCTTCTGTGTTTACTGCAGACATTATGAAGGGGAATAATCTTGGCAGTGCTGTTCTAGGTTTTAGATTACAGCTATGACAAATATCAGAGAATTTTTCTTATACCTTTTTTTTTAATTAGACTTTACATGTATTTGTGTCCAAGTTTTCAGTAATGAGAAGGTTAAAAATTGCATCCAAGCAGTGTCTCTGAGTGTGTAGATTGGTTTCCTGATGAATTCTGTCAGTCTTTCTCTTGTCTACTGGTCTACTATGCATAAAAACACAACTTGCTTCCAAAATAGTAACAAGAGTTGAAACTTGGCTGTAGGGTTTTGCAAACATGGTTCACTTCACACTGAAAGCATTAAAGGCAGTGGTATATAGACGGATGGTTCCCAGGACTTCTCAGCCATCCATATCAACCCTGCCAAAAATCTTCTTGCTAGAGGGAAGAGTGGAGTGGGTGGACCTTGGCATTCATTTATGGACCACTGAGGCTTACAGCCTGGAACTGGAAGGAAGTCAGAGGTATGCTGTGGTACTTGCCCTCAGCCCAGGAGCACCTGAGCAGGCTGGATCCCATCCCTGGAGCTACACAAAGCCCTCTCTGATGCACTTGCACTGTTAACAGAGCCAGCACCATCACACTGCTTCAATACCTCTCCTAATTCCTGGTGCCTTCAGAGCTCTGGGCAAAGGCATGCCTTGAATGCAAGAGTCATTCACTGGTAGGCACTTTGAATGCCGTGTTATTCCCAAGACCCCTTATGTGCTTGCCTGCAGAGCAAGTCCACAAACCCAAGGAGAGGGAGTGTGGGTTTTATCACTGCGGCACTTTCTGCTAAGCACCGTCGTTATGTGTGTAGCAGGCCATGGTCCCACCATAGGCCACACAGCCTCCTGTGGCTGCAGTGGGGCATTGCCTATGCCATTGCATCCTCTCAATGCAACATTACCCCAGAGGTGTTCCACACAGCGTCCCTTCCGTTACCCTAGTGTTTCCCACACCTCCCAGCCATGTCTGTTCTATAGGGTGGAGTGTCCCTGATGAGTCTTCCCAAAATGTGCTGAATGAGTCTAGGAAAGAAGTACAGCCCCCAGGAAAGATACTACACATGAACTGATCTGCAGGACTGCCAGAGTTTTAAGTCATGTGGAAATGGGATTGTTCTTAATCTAGCCTGCACTGGATTTTTTTTTTTTTTTTTTTTTTAAAAAGGTCTTAATATTGCACAGTGTTAATTGCAGAATCACAGAATCATTAAGGTTGGAAAAGACCCCTAAGATCACCCAGTCCAACCATCAACTCATCACCACTGTACCCACTAAACCATATCCCTGAGTGCTAGATCTACACCTTTCTTGAACACCTCCAGGGATGGAGATTCCACTGCTTCCCTGGGCAGCCTGTTGCAAAGTCTGACCAGTGTTTTGAGGAAGAAATTTTTCCTAATATCCAACCTGAGCCTCACGTGGTGCAACTCTACCTCTCATCCTATTGCTGGTTACCTGGAAGAAGACTGACACCTACCTCACTGCAACCTCCTTTCAGGTAGTTGTAGAGACCGATATGGTCTCCCCTGAGCCTTCTCTTCTCCAGACTAAACAATCTCAGTTCCTTCAGCTGTTCCTCATAAGACATGTGCTCCAGATCCTTCACCAGCTTTGTTGACCTTTTTTGAACACACTCCAGGACCTCCATGTCTTTTGTGTAGTGAGAGGCCCAGAACTGAACACAGGACTCGAGGTGCAGCCTCACCAGTGCCAAGTACAGGGGGACAATCACCATCTTAGTCCTGCTGCCCACGCTATTTCTGATACAATCCAGGATGCCATTGGCCTTGGCCACCTGAGCACACTGCTGGCTCATGTTCCACTGACTGTCAGCCAACACCCTCTGATCCTTTTCTGCTCTGCAGCTTTCCAGCCACTCCTCCCCAAGTCTGTAGCATTGCATGGGGTTGTTGTGACCAAAGTGCAGGACCCAGCACTTGGCCTTGTTGAACCTCATAAAATTGGCCTCAGCCCATTGATCCAGCCTGTCCAGGTCCCCCTGTGGAGCCTTCCTACTCTCAGGCAAATCAACGCTTCCTCCCAGCTTGGTGTCATCTGCAAACTGACTGAGGGTGCACTCGATCCCCTCATCCAGATCATCAATAAAGACAGTAAACAGAACCATAATACTGTACAAATCATTCCACATTGGCTTAAATACCATATGCAAGAGAATTAGTCTAAGGATTTGGATGTGACTCATTAATCAGAGTCTCCTGCTAGCTTCCCTGTCTAATAGTACAGAAACCACAAAGGGCGAGCTAGGCAGAAAGGTGCGTATAGGTGAGTTTCATAGGCTTATTCAGTAAGTGCAGTTACGAACACCCAGGTATTTGCCCATGGCATTTGTGACAAGGACACAAGTTATATCAGAGTGAGAATCCCACACTGCGCATCAGAATCCGCTGCCTGATGCCCCTCTGCCCACAGAATTGAACTGCAGACAGCTCAGTGGCTGGAGCCCCTGCAGGAACTACCCCAGCAGCCCTATGTCCCCAGCAGCCCTATGTCCCCACAGGGCTTGTGACAAGTCTGCAGGGAGGGCTGTGCCTCACAGCCTCCATTGTGGTCAGTGGTCTGCAGCACTTCCCTAACCCAGTGGCCTTTTGCTGTGGGGCCACGGGAGTTTCAGCAGATGAAAGGTGATGCCATTTGGGATTCATGCTTCCTCCTGGTAAACCTGTGTGAACACTCTTTTAAGAAATACATTACAGACTTTGCTTTTTAAATGTTAGAATATTCTGGGCAGAAAACCGCTCCAGAGGCTTGACTTTCCTTTAGGGTTCTGCCCTTCCGTCGCCAAAAGTTCTAGTGTGTGCAGTCAGTGGCTCAACAGAGGGGAAGGTGCTGCATGGAGTAATCATCAAGATACACAACTTAAAGTGAGGAAGAAAAGCCAAGAATGAACAAAGCAACCTTCAGAGGTTCCCAGGAGTCTCTGTAACAGTTGTCAGGGTGAGCAACCGCAGTAGTTTGGCAGCAGGCACCCCTGTTTTTCTCAAGAGCCAGGCTGCTTTAGGACTCAGCTATCAGGTAATATCTGTGTAAATCGGCATGAGTATGCCCTGAAGCATGTTCTCTCTCTCTCTGTTTAACAGGATGGCCTCCTTTGCAAACACTGTTTTTCATAACATGCTGTGTGTATAAATAAATCATGCTAATTAGAAAGGTGAACAGATTTTCCTCTCCATCTGAGAAGAACAAATTTTCAGCACAACATGCTGTGGGTATAAGAAGGACCTTTATTTCCTAGTCAGTGATAATCCCTAGATTTGCCAGGCTTCTCTCAAGAAATGTGTCGCTTACTTTAGGCATTCCTTAGAAAAATGCCCTATTTGTAGATGAACAACACCCCCGCAAACAAGTTCTGTCTGTAGATACTCTCACGCAACCTGATGGAGAGGTAGTCAAATATTTCTATGCCTTTGAAATTTAGTTAGCAATTCTGAATATGTTTTGGCATGTGTCTGTGGAGATAGGATACAGAGCTTGCACGTCCTTTGAAATGTCATTCCAAATAGCTTGAAAATGCTAAATGTTGATTTTAAAAAAGGAGGGGGAAAAAAAGAAGAAAAAAACAACAACAAAAGAAAAGAAAACCAGAAAGCCAGCTGTCTGGAAAGCTTTAACAGAAGTGCAAGATCACCACACTATCCTTAAGGCTCTTTCTAGAGTTGCAGAATTTAGCATGCGTTTGTCCATAAAAAGATGAGGTTGAATACTTAAAAATAACACAGTCACTTCAAATCACTTCTGTTAATGATGCTACTAGTGGAATAAATGATCTAAAGTGGTGCTTTCCCTCTGGGACTTAATTCTATCTTATTTATGCAGGTGTGGCTGCACTGGATCAGGTCAAGGTCCACAGGGTTCAGTCTGTTCTCTGGTAGTGACCAGAGAAAAGTGCCCAGGGAACAGAACATAAGAACATGGCAGGCAAATTCCCAGAATGCACCACCAACCTTCAACAATTTCAGTCCAGAGCTTTCTAAAGCCACACACAGTTTCTTTGTTTCAGTAGCCCTTGGTGGACGAGTATGTGGTATTTTTCCATCAGGTTTTTAAATGTGTAGACTTTTAGCACAGTTAATATCCTGTGGCAAGGAGTTTCATGGGTTGTTTATATCTTGTGTGACTGACTGCACCTTATTTTTACTTTCTCTTTTTATCCCGTCTGATGTCCCCAAGGTTTTGCAAACTTGGGAAACATTTGTTCCCTGTTCATAGGTTTCAAGACACACGGTTTTGTCTCAGATACACCAGTAAAAAACCCCAAACAGTAATTTAAAAATACTGAAATTTAAATTTTTAAAAATACGGAAAATATCAGGCCTGTGTTGGTGTTTATTGTGTAGAATTTCTCACTCCTGTCCAATCTTGTATTGATAGCTGAATACTGGGAAAAATATCTGTTTGTCCTTGCTGTTGCCAGAGGCTTGTTGTTAATCTGGTAAAAATATGATCATGGGACTTTTAAATGCATTCTTTTTGTCTTCCATTTTGAAGTCTTTTGAGTATTCTAGCCCTGAACAAGGAGGATGAGAGCAGGAATCAAGAAGATCCTGCTCTGTTTGTGCATATATTAAACAGAGAAGAGGGGTTTTACATATTTAACAAAGACTTGCTTCTTTTTGCAGAGCACTTGATAGTCATTGTTTTAGTGTGAGGAGGAAACATTACTCTATGCCAATGAAATTCCTCTCCTTCCTTGCTACTCAGGTTTGGTCTCTTAATTGCCATGATATCATCAGTGTCACTACTCATCAGTTCTGCCTTCAGATGATGAGACCTGAATTGCCAATGTGGTGAGCTGGCCAAGGATTTGCCAAGTTCTCCTCCCTTCCAGCCCAAAATATTCTTTCCTCCCCCCGCCCCCC
>NW_010325314.1:4151-27476 GCF_000700745.2 Antrostomus carolinensis | reverse complement strand
GCATACTGGTGAGTTGGGATGGAGGAAATGTTGTTCTGATATTACTGTATATATTATGTGTGTGCTTATACTTATATATATCTGTATAGCATACTGGTGAGTTGGGATGGAGGAAATGTGGTTCTGATATTACTGTATATATGTGTGTGCTTATACCTATATATATCTGTACATATTTTGGTCATGTATGTGTTATTAAACAGGATCCCAAACAGGAAGCATTGTAGTCTCTTAGGCTATTGGTCAAGTACGGATCGTTAGCACTGGATTCACAAAACAAAAAAACCCAGACACATAAAACATGAGGGGAAAGTGGCTGGGAAGATTCAGAGCAATGGAAATTTTATGGCCCCTAATGCTGAAATGGTGCAGCTTTTTGGTAGGGAGAAGTATCGGAGGAGCCGCACCATTTCAAATGCTGCTCTCTCTTGACTGGTGGAGGACTGACTGGTGGTTTCATCATGCTTCCACTCCCTGTTGTTTTCTTCCTGCACTACTTATGTCATTAGTCACTGACAATATCCTACAAGCTAGGAAGATCAGCAAGAGGCCAGGACAAGGATCTGAGCAACAGACAACTCCACTGAGAGGACAGGACAAAGCAGCTGAAAAAACCCGAGCACTTAGTGTGGAAAGAGGCTGCAATGGAAAGTGATGCAGCAGCTAAGTACTCTATAGTGGGTTTCGTTTAAAGCTAAAGACAGCTTGTATTATCCTACACAAATTCCTCCAGGCCTTACTGACTGAATGGCTTGACTGCTTTTTCTAGAGGGAGTTGCCCTTGTGAAGAAAAATTCTTAAGAGCTCAGATGACAGTGTATATGTTATACCAAAGGACATGCAAAAGACTCTGGTACTGTCCTAGTTTTGCTAGGATAGAGTTAATTTTCAATGCCTTCTTTATCCCAGTCTTAACTGATAAGACCTATGTTCAGGTATCCTAAGTCCCCGAAACCAGTGGGGAAATCGGGAACAAGGAAGACTTTCCCTTTATGGAGGAGGATCATCTTACAGGGCCTCTTGAATAAACTGGATTTACATAAATCCAGAGGACTGGAGGCTAAGATTGGAGGGAGACTGGGCTGTAGCGACCACACCCTGGTTTGAGTTTGTGATCTTGAGGAATATGTGAAGAGCAGAGTCAGGACCCTGAAATTCAGGAAGACGAACTTCCAGCTATTTAAGGAATTATTAGATGGTATCCACTGGGAAACTGTCCTTAGGGACATAGGAACAGAACAGAGCTGGCAGCTCTTTGAGGACACATTCCTGAGAGTACAAGAGCTCTCCATCCTCCACCATAAGAAATCAGCAGAGGAGTCAGGAAATTAGCATGGCTCAGTAAAGACCTGCTGGTCAAACTGAGAGAAAAGAAGGAAATGTACATGCAGTGGAAGCAGCGGTGTGTAGCCTGGGAAGAATACAGGGATGCTGCCCTGACATGTAGAGATGGGATTAGGAAAGCCAAGGCACAGATGGAACTGAACTTGACGAGGGATGTGAAAAATAAGAAGGGGGTTCTTCAGCTACACTGTCCAGAAGAGACAGGTCAAGGAGAGTTTACCCCCTCTGATAAATTAAAAGGGAGAACTGGCTTCAAGAGACTTTGAGAAAGCTGAGGTACTCAACAAGTTCTTTGCCTCAGTCTTCACTGGCAGTCAGGCTTCCCATGTCTCTCGAATCCCCGAAAATCTGGGAGGGGGTCAGGGGAGCAGAGTCCCTCCCACTGTAAGAACAGAGCAAGTCAGAGACCACCTTATGAGATCGAATATGTACAATTCTATGGGGCTGCACGACACGCATCCCAGGGTCCTGAAGGAAATGGCTAATATGTTTGCCAAGCCTCTCTCCACCATATTTGAAAAGTCATAGCTGTCAGGTGAAGTCCCTGGTGACTGGAAAAAGGGAAACATCACTCCCATTTTCAAGAAAGGGAGAAGGGAAGACCTGGGGAACTACAGGCTGGTGAACCTCACCTCTGTGCCTGGGAAGATCATGGAGCAGATCCTCCTGGAAACTATGGCAGGGCACATGCGAGATGAGGAGTTGATCCAAGACAGCCAACATGGCTTCACCAGGGGTAGATTGTGCCTGACCAATCTGGTGGCTTTCTGTGATGGAGTGATGGCTTCAGTGGACAAAGGAAGGGTAATTGACGTAATCTACCTGGACTTGTGCAAGGCCTTCGACATGGTCCCACACCACATCCTTATCTCTAAATTGAAGAGATATGGGTTTGAAGGCTGGACTATTCTATGGATAAAGAATTGGTTGGATGGTTGCAGCCAAAGGGTTGTGGTGAACAGCTCTATGTCCAAGTGGAGGCCAGTGAAGAGTGGTGTCCCCCATGGGTCAGTCTTGGGATCAGTGCTCTTCAGCTTCTTTATTAGTGACCTGGATAGTGTGATTGAGTGCACTCTCAGCAAGTTTGCTGATGACACCAAGGTGAGTGGTGCTGTTGATACAATAGATGGAATGAATGCCATCCAGAGGGACCTGGACAGGCTTGAAAAGTAGGCCCATGAGAATCTAATGAGGTTCAACAGGGTCAAGTGCCAGGTTTTGCACTTGGGTCAGGGCAATCCCAGGTATGTGTAGAGACTGGGAGAAGAACTCATTGGGACCAGCCCCGCTGAGAAGGACTTGGGAGTCATGGTGGATGAGAAGCTTGACATGAGCTGGCAGTGTGCAATTGTAGCCCGGAAGGCTGACTGTATCCTGGGCTGCATCAAAACAGGAGAGACTAGCAGGGCGGGGAAGGTGATTGTCCCCCTCTACTCAGCCCTTGTGAGGCTCCATCTGGAGTATTGTGTCCAGGCCTGGGGTCCTCAATGCAAAAAAAGATGTAGGGCTGTTGGAGTATGGCTGTTGGAACAGGTCCAGAGGAAAGCCATGAAGATAATCAGAGGGCTGGAGCACCTCTCTTATGAAGAAAGGTTGAGGGAGCTGGGCTTGTTTAGCTTGGAGAAGAGAAGGCTCCAAGGAGACCTCATTGTGGCCTTCCAGTACTTGAAAGGAGCTTATAAACAGGAGGGAGAGTGATTTTTTACAAGGGCAGGCACTGATAGGACAAGGGAAAATGGTTTTAAACTAAGAGAGGGGAGATTTAGGTTAGATTAGGAGGAAACTTTTCACCCAGAGGGTGGTTGGGCACTGGAACAGGTTGCCCAGAGAAGTTGTGGATGCCCCCTCGCTGGAGGCATTCAAAGCCAGGTTGGATGGGGCTCTGGGCAGCTTGTGATGACTTGATGGAATTCAGCCACAATTGCTGAGGAAGCTGGCTGATGTCATTGTAAAGCCAGTCTTTCCTGTCTTCAAAAGGTCATGGCATCAAGGGAGGTTCCTGAGAACTGTAAGAAAGAAAATGTCACTGCCTTGAGCAGCAGGTGCTTAGACTAGACAATATTCAAAGGTCCTCTCCAATCTCAGCCATTCTGTGATTTGATTGTATTGAGTCTTTCCTGAAAGTGAATGCATCTGCTTCTACTACAGCAGTACCTGAAGTCTCTACTGTTGGAGGGATGCATGAAGTGAGCTGTTACTGAAATGATAAGGCTTTTACTGACAAGGACATACAAGCTCTTTTTTTGAAAACCTGTCTACAGGGCTTCTTTTTAGATTATGTGGAGATGAGATGCTCCGTGGCTGTTCCCATACTTCATAAAATCAGTGATTAAATTTCCACTGGGAATAGCTTGTAACTGGTGAGCTCAGGGAGGGCTACAATATCATAAATATAGTTGTTGTCTTAGGAGTGCCTCAGGGAGCAGGGCTTTTAAAGTAAAAATCTGTTTCCTGCTTGCCCTCTGTGTTGTGGTTCCACCTGAAAGCTGCTGGACTTTGATCCTTGGGGGGCAGCTGCTGAAATTGCAGTGAAATGCCCACAGATAAGAGATGCTATCATGGCAAAAATAGAAGGTTCATCTAAATTCCTGTGTTCTTTTCTTATTTTGTACTGAGTCACTTGAACACACAGCGATAGCTTGTGATGTCTGTTGGATATTGTGTTCACATGGTTTTGTGCTCATATTGGCTAAACAGATGTTTCCTTCCAAATTTCACTTGTTCTGGTACAGATATTCAAGAAATATCTATACCCTTACTGTGTTGTCAAAGAGATTTCTTTATGACCCCCTGCTTGTCTAGCTCAGTTAAATTGTAAGTTATTAAAGACACCAGTTTTCCCATGTGTATATGTAGGTTCCCACAAACTAATATGGCCACAAACTAAACATGCGGTCTTAAGAGAATAAAGAAATCACATGAAGATTTCAATAATACCTGTTAGTTGATGTGCAGTTGATAATGCTTGCATAGGATAGGATTAAGTGCAATACTATGCAATGGCATCAAATTAATCTACTGTGGGGTGATTAGTTGCTCTTTTAGTAGAACTACACTTTGATAATCCAATTAGTGTGTGTTTCTCAGATGCTAAAAAGCCCTTGCTGTCTCTGTCTACAAATGTAGTGGGAGTGGAGGAAGGCTTTTTCAGGGTTAAAAATCAGTGAGACTACAAGGTTTTTTCAGTGACTACAACAGGATTTTGTAGAAGTACGTGTTGGATTTTTCACTTGTAAGGGAGATGGCTATAAACATGTCCACTGCTGAGCGTGTATTTAGTTAGAAAAATTTGTTCTAATTCAATTTGATTTTCCCCTCATTTTCATGAGTTTAGCTGAGGAATAATGACAGAATTGGTTTGATATTTCAGCAATACAATTTATATTAGAAGGCTTTTTAATAAGACAGTACTCTGTGTATTAGCTGACTTCTGTATTTTGGCTTATATCACCATTTTTATAAAAAGAAAAGCCATTTATTCTTGAATAGTTGTCAGAAGATAAGATTTTTTTTTGCTAACTTTCTTCTAGACAGGAGTTCTTCTAGCAAAGAAATGACATTCATGCTCAGCCCTTATTTAATATTCCTAATGAGAATGAATGTTTATATTCCTGTTCTTAGTCAGTTTGCTTATCCTTAATTTGTTTATGAAGAAGCAGGACTGAATGTTCTGCAGCATCTGTGAAATATTAACAATTACTTCCCAATTACATCACCACTAAATAGCATGCAGGTTCCATTGTTGAGAAATCTGTGAATAACTGATAAAAGGAAAAGTTTTTTCTCAGAGATATTTTTAACAAATCACCCTTTACATGCAGAAAGCTTAAATATTCTTTATTATAATTTTAAATAATTGTTTTATCTTTTCAAAATCTCTACAACTGCATATCCTCAATTTATGCAGCAGTTTTCTAGCCTTCTCTGGATGTACAAACAACTGTCTGGCTAAGCCAGAAATGAATAGTACGAGTGCAGAGAGGCACTGAGAAATTTCATTTGGCTGCAAATTTCTGAGCAGCCCACCAGCTAAATTTTCTATTTGACATAAAGGGGTCAGGTTGTTACCGTGCAATCTCATGCTTGGCCACAGCAGTTCTACCCAAGGAGTACAGGAAATCAATGGTGACTGACAGATTCTAGTTGTGGGTACAATTTGCTGCTTGTCTCATTCATTGCTCTAAGATGAAAGAAACCTGCATCAGTTCTGTTAGGATAAAATTGCTTCTCTGTGTGTCAGTTACAGTGCTTGCTTTACCTTGTGAAAGACTCAACAAACTGCTATTTCCCTTCCATAAATGCCCACACCCCACACGCTTTCAGAGGGAAGATTCTGACAATTTAATGGTGGTTTCTCTTCCCATTGTTAGTTGCAGTGATACAGGTAGTCTACGTAGAGAAATATATCCCAAGGTGTTTGAGAAACACATGCTTTTGGAGGAGCACTAAGACTGGTGCACTATTTTGCTGGATGAAATGGCTGTGACAGTGCTGCTAGGTCAGGCAAGTGTGCTATGGAAATGATTGAAATAAATACACATGAAATTTACTTCTCTTTCAGGGCTGGTATTACAGCTCTGAAACAAACTCTGCCAGAAAAAAAACTTTCAGAAAATTAGTTTCTCCTAATTAAGAACTCCATTGTGTCATTATAGGCAGTGAATGGGCAAGTCCTTTTTATTATTTAGTTGATAGTTAAATAGAAAAGAAAATGCTGTGGCCTACAGAATTGAGAGATCAGGGTTGGGTTTTTTTCTGTCTGAGGCACTGAAGCACTCAAGTTGGTTGGAAAGTAAAACCTTCTAAGCCCTAGACTCTGCATTCTGATACTGGAAATATGAATATATGGATTAATGCACTATTATGTATGTGTGGAGTAGTGACTCTTAGGCAATGAATGCACCAAGAGTTTGACTATTAATGCTACATTTGCTTTTCTTTTTTTTTTTTTTTTTTGTTAACTGTTATTGGTTTCTAAGATAACAGTAAAGGGCTATAATAACAGAGAGTAATTTTGAAGAGATTTGAATCTCTCCATTCTCTTTATTCTTTCTATTTTCTGTTTATATAAATTTTATTTTCTGTTGCTGAGGCCATGAGCTGGAAATGGCAGAGGAAGAGAAAGACTTGTGTGTTAGTCAGTCACTTCAGAACACAGTCAGCTGTGGGGGAAAGCAAGCCCACAGTCCTGGAGTTTGGCAGATGAAGTGTATTTACTCGACATTAAATAGCCTTAATTCAGCAGTGTAACATAATGGTCCGACGTCATCTTAAACACAGGGTACAAGTTTGTTCACCCATGTTCAAGAAAGATGAACTCAAACTGAAACAGGTACACAGAATTGCTATGAGGTCAATGAAAACCCTATTTTATGAGAAGAGACTGAAAAGAAATTGCTCACTTAGGAGAATGAAGCTGAGTGGGATCAGAGTGCTGTCTATGAATACATCAGAGAACATGGAGGTAGGTAAAACAGGGAGGGAAAAGAGATGAGCTCCTTAATCTAAAGGACAGGCACAAGAACAAATAGGTATAAACTAGTCATGAATAAATTTTAATTTGGGAATTAGAAGAAGGTTCCCTGCCACTGAAGGAGTCAGACTTTGGAATATCCTTTTTATTAGAGTAGCAGGGGCAAGAAATTACCAAGGAGATTATATGATGTGATGTTGCTAACAACAGAGGACTGGAATCAGTGGATAAGGAGGTCTATTTCAGGCTCACTTCCTACACGCTCTGTGTTCTTTTTTGGGAAGATAAGTGTAAGCTAGTTCCCCTTTCAAAAGACAAAAGTTAAAATAGTGTCATTACTCAAATAAAGCCATTTCATGGTACTTTCATGCACAGTAACTGCTAAAGGTATTTTAAGGAAACCAATAACGTATATCACTATTAAGCTGTCAGCATCATGGTATAGCTAGATTCAATATATAGAAAAAAACTGAGCGTAGAGCAAGAAAATATATTTGGACCAAACAGGTTTTTCAGCAAAAAAAATATTAAAGATGGAAGCCAGTATGTTTTAATGTTGCCAAAACATATCCAAAAATTTAGCAGTAAGCATCTCCAAATTGTAGGGATCAAAGAGTGGGGTGGGCGAAAGAAGACATTTTTTAGATTACTTAATAATATCTCAGGGGATATATTAAAAGGAGTAATGATACCTTGCCATTCTTTTTTTCTCCAGACTTTTCTAATATTACTTCTATAGGAGATGTAGCAAAATATAACAGGTTTGAGATATACCATAGAGAGAATGGACTGGTCTTAGGGATGAGAGTGGTACTTAATTATCTCATTGCCAGCCTGTGTCCTTTTACATCTAAATCAATGCTATGCTATTCCAAATGGATAATTCTGTTATACTTTGGTTTATGAGTGTTTACTTTTGTTCTCAGGAGGTGGGAGCTAAAAGTGCTCATTACAAGCTGGGCTTCAGTCTCAGCTGGAAGGGGATTTAAGTGCTCTCAGCTGAGAATGGTTTTGGGTGAGTCTTTGCCAGCTCTGTTTCCTATGCATGTTAGTATAAACAAGTAGTACAGAGCATAAGAGCATGTCTTGTCTACATTTAGATATATCAGAACCCAATCCCTAAAATCAGTTTGAATCACAACAAGGTAAGACAATGTGGTGATACTTTGGGTATGAGTTCTTTCAAGTTGTAGGCAATGTCACTGGGAGACCTAGACAAGGGAAACTGAAGCATTTCTGCTGAAATTCATAAGGCACAAAAAAATACAATTGTATGATAAATATTTAGCTTTTAATAGCACTAATGACCTTGATGGAAGGTAGTCCTAGGGATTAATATGTACCTAAGGTTAATGGAATCAAATTCACCCAACCAATCATTAATTCAGAGCTAGTGCCCTAGACTTAGATCATTAGTGCTTAAAAACAACATAAATTTTACATGGTTTGGAGCACCTTTTGACCAGCAGCACCAACAATACAGATTCTTAATTTTGAAAATAACCTTCCTGCTAGATTTTTCTCTTTTTCTTCCTTATGTTTCCCTCCATTCAATAATGTGTAAGCACAAAATGAAAATGCCAAATTTCAGCATGCTGTGTTTTGAAATGCCTGGTTTATTAAGTCCTGAGGTGTGTTGATAATAAAAGCATAACAGCTTTTTCATGGAGTGTTTTCAGATTCAAAAGTCTTAGAAACAGCAGTTCTTAATGGTTTGAAAGTATTTTTTAAACACTTTGGACACTGTGTGTGAGTGTAATAATGGTTGAGTTCAACATACTATTAAATATGATGGGTTTGTGCATGCCCCACACCTGTAGGTAGGTATGTGGTGGTTAAGGAGCTGTGTCTATAAACGTTTGTGCTAATGGCTGTTTTTAGAAACAAATCTTGAATTTTGGGGGATTTTGTAAATACCAAGCTAAATTTCAGAAAGATTCCAGTAACTTCAAATATTTCACTGCAGAATACAGGGGCCTTATTTTTCTACCATGCTGCATATAGATGTCTCCTTTTGAGTTGAATACTAAAAACATAGTATACGTTTTAATGGAGTATTAATATTACTGTTCACATTTTATAAAACACAGCCTGAGGCTGAGCAGACAGAAGTGATGCCACAGAGTTGCTCTGGCATGGGATAACATATGTAGGAAACAAACATCTATAACCTCCTGAACTGTGTAGACTGAATACTCTTCCATCCATGTTAGAGAGTCATGTACAAACTTAAATGCAGCACTCCTTTTCTGCAATGATGTGGATGCTAAGCTTCCCTGGGGGAAAAAAAAAGAGCTCTGCAATTAAATGCCCTACTACATGCAGATCTGATGATGTAGTATGTGTGTTAAAGGAAATGATTCTGGACAAGGAAACTGGCTCAAGCACAAAATTTTAGTAAGAACAGTCTCATTTTGAAAGTGGAACATCTAAATAGGACACTCCCATCTTTGTGTCCCAGTGCCACAAGGTATCTGATCTTACCTGCAGCAATACATGCAGCAGCAGGAGGAATCTCACAGGATGCCTAAATCTAAACACCGTTATTAAGACCTTATGTCACACAGATAAAGTGTATTTATTTTTTATATATATCTGTGTGTGTATGTATTTTTGACACATCTAATCAAAATAGAAGAAGAAAGGCATTCTCGAGAATCAACATTTTGCAAAAATTACATTACTAAAAAGCATTACTTAAAATGACTATTTGCCTTTTTGTTTTAAAATACACTGTTTTCCTTTATTGCAGAACAAATTTTTGCTTAACTCCCTATATTTTATTAAAAGACTAGGAGTGGAGTCCTAACTCACAGAATAAAGTTGCAAAATATCCATTATTTTCTGGTGGATTATAATTAAATGTGAATTTTTTTATCAGATTAAAAAAACCCTGATGACACAATCCCAAATTGTAAAGGAAGGAGACCAGAGGAAATTAACTTACTGAAAATTCATTAAAAAAATACATCTGGCTGTTTTAGTGTCAAGGCATACACTCTAAGAAATTTAAAATGTTCCTTTCTGATGTTTTTGAAAATATATCAGCTTTATGCAGTGTTATTTCAGTTATATATAAAAAACATGCCTAACTTACATTTTTGGTTTGCTTGAAAACTCTAATTCTCATACCTCTCCTCTAAGTTTTGTCTTAAACCTCCTCTAAATTTTGTCTTAAGCATGAATTTTTGTTCATAACGTAGCCCTGTTTCTGATCGGTATAATTGGAAACACCTAAAATTTAAATTGAAGTCTGTTTTGTTTGGGTTTTTTTATTGGTGGTTTCACCTTAGAAATACTTGAACAATTACTCAAGTATAGTGACACTACTGTCTGCTGCTCTGTGAGTAAATTTTTAAACAGTTTTTGATTGTAGAGTATAACACTCTCGCACAACCCCATGAAAACACTCCCCCATTTAACTCAGCAGAGCTTTATTAAGGTTATTTTTTACAGCACTGTTAGTTTTCATACATGTTTCTCTATGGGATTTTCTCTACTGTTTAAAATACCACTGAAAATCTTACTGTAATAACTGCTTGGCCCTTCATAGTGAAATGATGGGGGAGCTTGGTGAGGCTATAAAAGAAATGGTTAATGCGGAAAAGAAGGTGCTGGCGGGCTGTGAAGCTGCCTTTCCCCTGTGTTCTGCAGACCCATCAACAACTTGCTAATGAGCACCAGATAATGGCTGTGGAGGGTAAATAATTTCTTTCCCTGCAACTGAGCTGAAATGTTTAAAATATGGTAGTTAAAAAAAAAAAAAAGAAGGCTTTCTGGGGAAAACAAATAATTTTCTGTTTGATCTACACCACCTTTTTAATAACATTTTATGGTATCACACAGAGGAGAAAACAAAATAAATTCAGCAAATGTAGAAATCAATAGAGAAGCTGGTATTTCCTCCGGTGAATAAAATCAATTACATCTTTGGAAGAGGTGTTTCTTTAAAATGAAACAGCAAACAGGGGTAGAGAGAGGGCGGGCGGTGCCGATGGCTGTAGGTGTCACTGTGCCCATGCCGTTGGGGTCAGGTGCGGGGAATGTCACTGCGACCCGCCGAGCTGTCCGCCTTATTGAATGAGTCGGCGCTCAGATGTTCAGCATGCGTGGGACATTGTCTGCCGGGCTGTTTGAGGCACTGGCAGCAGAAGGTGACATCTGGTGACTAATGGGCTCAGATGTGAAAGCCGTTCCCACAGTCCCTTGGGCTGCAGCTGCTCTGCCGCCGTGCAAGATGCAGGAAACGAAGGGGGGGATATAGGTAGAAAATAGCAATCAATACCTTCTGATTTCAGAGGAACTACAACGTGGCCCCGGCTGCAGACATTTTCCCAGCCCAGGACTTCTGGTAAATGAAAAGCCGACACGGCTAAGCATGGCAGTTTACTGTGTCTCCTCTTTTGTTTATCTAAACCGATCAACTTTTAACGAAATGGCTCCACCTTATGAAACAAAGATGGACCTTTCCCAGACGCATTCCAGACTCTGCTCTGTGTCTCTTATCAGAGTCAAACTGCTCTGGTTACAGGGTAACCTCGGCTCTCGATCATCTCCCTCTAATGCTTTCAGAACTGAACCAGAGCTCTTGCTGTTTCCTCTTGGGCAGCTATGAGTGAGGAGAAAATCATCTGTCACTTAAACTCCCTGAAACAAAGACTAAGCTGGAATACAGTGCCTGTATAGTTCATGTTTGATCCACTGAGCAAAAGTGATTTATTTGTCAAATTCTTAGAAATGGCAGAGAGAAACCACAGGAAGAGCTCAGTGCTGCAGACGGTGGTAAAAACTCTGTTATTAGCAGCTGACAGCACAAACCACAGAGTGGAAAGCACAGATAAATTAATGGCTGGAAGTTAGTGTTTACAGCAGCAAAAGAATTTTAAGAGGGACTTTCTGGTGTGTGCAGGGGAGGGAAAGGGGAAAGAGCTGGGAGCCGGGAAAGGAGTATCGCTCAGCTCTTGTGCCCTTCCACCACAACTAATTGGTGTGTTTGGTGTTAGGGAGTCACTGAAAAGAGCTGATGGGAGAAAGGCAAAGCAAGGACCTGAGAAGAGACATACGTTTTGCTGTGCATGCATATATACATGCACAGATAATCACATGATTTTTCCATCATCCAAGCCTCTAGTGTGACAGAGGGAGGGAGGGTAGTCACATGCCTCAGCCTCATAAAATCTGCAAAAGCACTGTTCTTAATTCAGCCATCGGTTGCTCCCAGACCTCACGCAGGGAATTACAACAAAATTCTATTTGCAGACTGACATCCCTAATGCTGCTGTGTCCTTATGTTTACTTCGGTTAACTGTCAGCCCTTATAAAGTGCACTGTACCACAGCCGCTGCTGTGGAAAAGAAAGCCCTCAGAGTAGCTGCTTTGGGGGAGATATTTGAAAGAAACATAAATAGAAGCAGCAGGGGAAATTAAAAAAAATATAAAATCTACTTGTGTATTTGCACAATGTGAGACTCAAACCAGAGATCTTTCAACCCTTGTTTTCAGTGTGTTTCTTGGTTTTAGTATTGGCTGATAAAATATTTAACGGCCATTTTAGCACTCAGCATAGCAATAACCAAAGTACATCCAAGCTCTCAGCCCCCACTGAGACAGAATTCCAGTGACATGAAGTTTTCTTTTCCTCCTTCAGATATGATGTGCTGTCTAGACTGGCTCAAGGTTTCATGTAAATAATAATAATAAAAAAAAAGGCGCTCCATTATGGCAGGTCCTGTTACTGAATCATACACGTAGTTTTCTGGAAATTACAAATTGAAGAATGCTACTACATTTATTGGTCAGATTATTGTATTTGCCTGCTTTTAAGAAGGCAAATAAGACAAAGGTTACTTAACTTCAGTTCCCGATTAGGATGGAATTACATTTTTTCCATGTGGACATAAACCAAAATGCAATCCCTGCTCCCAGGGCTGTGCTTTCTGAATTTAAAAAAAAAAAAAAAAAAAAAAAGTTGGTAAAACAAATCAACATGGGATCTCTGGCAAATAGAATTAAGTACCACGTAGAAGATTCCTACTGTTATTCTTTGATCTCAATTCAGGAACTGAATAAAGAATAGCTACAATCCAGCAGCCTGTGCATTACTGCTACTAATTGTAGGAAAATAATAATTAAAAATTTACTTCTGTCATCAGCTTTCCTTGTGACATTTTATACAGAAATACAGTATTTTAATTTCTATAATGATGGGAGTTTGGTGGTGTTTTTTGGTTTTTTTTTTGTTTTGTTTTGTTTTTTAAATGTCTTCTTTTGGCATTGCTAAACACTGATAATTCCAGTTCTGATTGAGCAGTGTTTTCAACATCTTTGGAGGGCTGGCCCTCACAGGCTTTTTTGTAAGAGAGGGCAGTATCAGTTCTTGAGATTTTTATTAGAGCTGTCATGGGTGTTGTTGGTTTTCTCCATGTGCCAGCTGCCAGGATCAGGAAACTGCACAATCCATTCAACTGCTTTTACTAAATAAGTAAGTAAGCCTAACCCTTTCTGATGGGGAAATTCATGATTTGGTGAGGCTCAGAAACTGCTAATCAAATATCAAAGCTCTAAAGCTTATAATTTAAAAATTATATATCCTTATGAATTTTGCATATCTAGGTTTCCATGCTGAATGGATCCCTGTTGCTTTCAGTGAAGGCAGAATGAAGCAATATGCTTTTCTTTAAGATTACCTCATCTTTTTCCTAGCTGCTGTCATACATTGCATACAGTGTCCACAGATTTTAGCTTTTCAGAGTGAGTTTTCTTATGCCAGGTTATTTGTATTGACATGATTACACTTTTCCCTCTTTTTACTTCTAAATTTTAGCTTTTACTCAGAATGACATCAGAACAGTGCATGCTCTGGAGCAGGGGCTTGAAATACAGGGAACAGGCTGTTGAAAACCACTAGTTGAAAGAACAGGTGAATGTGCAGGAAGAGGGGAAGAGAGAAGCGTTGAGGAAGAGCAGTATGAGATGGAGAACAGACAATAAGAAGTGGTAGCCCATTAGAGAAATCCTTTAAGAAAAGGAGCACAGACATGGACTGTTGGGGTAGTACAAGCAAAGGTTTTTATGGTACAATATTGCTTAGGTAGTGACCTTAAGTGTCTCCGAGGGAGTTTCATGATACAGCTAGCATTTTGAAGATTTTTGAAATGACCTAAAAGTACCCTTTTCTTCTGACTTCCAAAATGCATTTCATTATTGTTACTGACATGGATAGTTCTTATTTATTTATTTATTAAAAAGCCAGTCCTAACACTTGAATGATGATGAAAATTTTTTCTTATTAAAACTAATAAACTAAGTCATAAAACACTTTTCTATGTGTATCAGTTACTTGGGTTTTAATGATAAATGAAGTAGTATTATAACTGAGTTCCTTTCAGTACCACTGGCTTATGAGGGGAATT
Source organism: Antrostomus carolinensis (assembly GCF_000700745.2). Taxonomy (NCBI): domain Eukaryota; kingdom Metazoa; phylum Chordata; class Aves; order Caprimulgiformes; family Caprimulgidae; genus Antrostomus; species Antrostomus carolinensis. The sequence continues at coordinate 13,247 of NW_010325314.1, read as the reverse complement.
TAAACTAGTTGCTCAGCTTCAAGGCCTCTGTTTTCCCATCTGTAGCTGGTGACAAGTTTTGTCCATTTTCATTCTCTGAATGGAATCACAAATAACTCATTTAACAGAATTTTAAAAATTATATTCTTTCCAAAATAATGAACAGGTTCAATAGAGAAGTAATTTTCTCTAGATAGTTTGGGAAGGCACGATGGATCTGTACATACACTGCTATTCACCTTTCAGCAACTCTGCAGTGCCTGGACAATAGTCTTTTAAAAATTTTCTAAAAGGCTTGTTGAATTCTTTTCAGAGCTTCATGCTCTAAGTCTGTGTATGTGCATGCATGTGTTTGCTAGGGCTTTGACTGGCCAGTCTTGTTGCAGAGTTGTTATTCATAACTGTAAGATCTGGGAAATGGAACTGTCAGCCTCATGCTGTGTCTTCAGGGAGTGGTGCTTGGGTTTTCTGTTACTTTAACAAGTAATCAAGGGCTAAGGCAGGGTGGTTGTGGCCATGGAATTCAGTGGAGGAGTTTAGGACACAACCTGACCTTCTGTATCCATCAGTAACAGTGGGAGAAAGATGGAAGAGAACATATTCTTTCTCATGAGAAACAACTGCCCTTCATGTACAAGACTAAAAAATTTGTTAAAGGGCACTAAGCTACTGAGTTGATATTTTTCATTGAGGGACCTGATAGGATGATAAAATGGGCTGAAAAGATTAAGAATCGAGAAGCATTTGTACTGTTCCCAGCATGAACCTGGGTCTTTAGTGTGTGCTCAGGCACGTAAAAAGAACTTCTCAGTGCTCAGCATTTTCAGTCATACACTGCAGTATTATTTCCATGTCTATATTGCTAATAACCTACACTACTAAACATGAAGAAGGGGTAAAATCCAATTTGATTCTCATTAGATTTCTATTAGCAGAGATTTTGTGAACGGCATTGCTGTTCTAGCAGAACTGGTGCCATTGGTAGTAGGGTGGGAATGGCAAGGATAGAGTGGAGGCAGAGCTACTCTTTCTCCAGTAAGCAACTCTGAAGCCCACTTCAAACTAGTGTCAGGGAAACTTTGTACCATTTTGAGAATTTGTTGTGGGAGTGGAAGCTTATATTTACTTTGGGTAAACGTATGCTTATTTATTAAGAAGACTTTCAGAAGTTCCCATTGCTTCCTGGGGTGTGGTTGCTGAGACTGTGTAGTCAGGTGATGCTTTGAACTCTTCCACTGAACTGTGCTTTTCTCCATGAAAGAAAACATTTGATAAACTAAAGGCAGCATTGAGTTGGCATGAAGGTTAATTTCTTCTAGCTGATTTTATTTTCTTGCTTTCTGAAGAGTGTTATCATCCTTTATAGAGCTTCTCCATCACCTCTTGTACTGCTACAATTATAGATGTAGGTATATGAACATACAAACTCTAAAGTTTGATAACCTCGTGTTTATTGAAGATGACTTGCACTATGTATTTGCTCTGAAAGCTACCCTTCAGTTTCCTAACTAAAGTCTTGTTTCTAATTCTTCTGGGAAGATAGATATAAACTATTACAATGAATGATTTACCTTATTGTCAGAAATGTTTAGATTATTCTGCAGTTAGGAATGCTGCGCCGTGTTTTTCTAGACATAAGAATACAGTTAATAACATTGTAATGATAAGGCATTTACTGTTCACCAGAAACCATTTAGCTCTGGTGTCTCTGGAGGTTTATTTGGAGTATCTATATTTTCACAGCTGTAAAATACAGGTGGTGTGGTCTGTTGTTGAATGAGTATGACATGTTTTTTAAAGGTAGAAAAATTATGTCAACAGTCACACGACTAATTGACAATCATTAGTGAGTTGATCTTTTACACCAATTGTTGGTTTAAGACTTGAAAAATCTATCATTATCCCTGACAGCAAAAATTAGCCTGGTGAGATCCTGGCTCTCAGTTGACTAATTAACTTCTCTAATGCTGATAGACTTCTACCAAGTACACCTAGGAAATGTAGCCATGATAAGAAACCCCAGGTACATCTTCTGATTCATTTGAATGCAGTCTCTCTTGGGAGCTACAGTGTCAGGAGACAGGCAAGCAGTCTATCAGTTTTGAAGGTGTTGAGTAAAGAAAGCACACTCTTGGTTGCCTTAGAGAAAAAGGGGGTCATGCCCAAGCTGAAATATCTTATCAGAATTTTAGAAACCGACTTCTATATTCAGAAGCTAGCAAGCACCATCTTAAAAATTATATACAGTGTTGTAGATGTTTCTGATGTTAATTTTTCTTGCAGGAACTGCCAAGTTCATGGTACTGATGGAGCAAAATCTTTTTTAAAAAAATGCTGCAAACCTGCAGTGTTTGTGTTTCTCTAATAGCTGAAAGTGGATTTGTAATCTTATTCATAGAATCATAGAATAATTAGGGTTGGAAGGGACCTTAAAGATCGTATAGTTCCAACCCCCCTGCCATCAGCAGGGACACCTTCCACTAGACCAGGTTCTCTGACAACCTAATGAGTTACTGTCATTAGTTTTATCTTTAATTTGACCACATCTGGGTGTTCTGTAGGGAAGTGAAATTAATAATGTTCAAGTTCTTGAACACTCTTTGACATAGCATTTTCACATAACTTATCACCCTCATACACTGCATTTTTCAGTACATTTTTTCAGTGGAAATATTGGTATCTGGTGGTGTTCAAATATGTTGGCACCAGCTTTTAAAGTTGGTTGACTGGAAATATTCAATTGACAGAGAAATTTAATAAATGCCTGCTTGTGTTTGTATATTAAAAGAGACTATTGCCAGGCTGAAGTACTGGGATATTTTTCTGTTCTGTTGTGATTACCCCTCCACCCCCCCAAAAAAATACAACCAAAACAAACAACAAGAACTATAACAAAAACCACCAGCAACAACAAAAAACACCAAACACCACCAAAAAACCCAACAAAAACCCCACAAAACCTACAATATGAAAAACAGAGTGGGATGGTTCAAGCTTCAGGAGTTACCTATAACTGATCAGGAGTTGCTAGTATTACACACCAGTTAGTATGATTACTCAGTGTGTAAGTCAAACATGTTCTTGACTGGTGAAACATGGACCCTTCTGCCCCAGAGCCAAAGGCAACTTGGAGTGAATGAAAGAGATTTCCTTTAAAGGACTTCAGTGATGCACATCTGAGAATATTTGTTTGTACTTTGACCTACACATCACATTAATGAAAGGACTATTCAGGCACAGTTTAGCAAGATTAAAGAAAAGGAGAGAAATGGGCAGGGTCTGGACCCAATTGCACAGCCACCCCAGAGCAGGGAAGGCCCTTCCCCTCACAGCTGCAATGTTGCAACAAGCTGCAACGGAGACAGCAGGGCCAGACTGGTCACCCTGTTTGAGTACCGAAATGTTTACACCTATATGACCTTTAAGTGTTTATGTAAGTTTTTGATTAATCAGAATTGGCATGAGTGTGCACTCATGGTTAAGCACATGGTTAAGTGCTTCTCTGAATTGGAGTTTAAAGACTTGAAGGAATCAAGTCTTCATGCAATCTGAATTGATCCTGGCCACTCATGAGTATATAAATGGTTGGTATGTTACTAATGAATATTTGTAGGCCTTTATCTCAGATGGTATAAAAGTTTCCTTTGTTCACTCAGGTTTTTTTTTCAGCTCAGTGATTTGTCTATGTGTTTCATGTATTTGCAGAAATCCTTTCTGCATAATTGTGTTTTGTTTGCAATTGGTTCTCTCAGTTTGTCCTGCTGGCCTTGGTGTGTTTATTCCTTAGCATGTATTGGAGTGGCTAACTTTTTAAAATTTGGATGCTCCTTTTGTAAGCTTTGGGTAAGAATAAAGTCTTGTGTTGAATCCTACTTCAGTGATTTAGGTGAAACCAGGATCAGGCCTTCAGCAGTTAATATATATGCTTAATTTGCTGCATAATAAGCATTAGTAAGTCACATGCTCCAACACTGGTCACATATCAAAGGGCTTTTCACAGAAACAAGATGTGCCACATACGATCTAGTCCCTTAGACAAATGCAGATGCTACGATGCATTTTGCTTTGATACCAAGAGTGTCTGCATTCCAGCCTTGGATATATTACTGACTCACTACATTGTGTTTTATAAACATACCTGAAATGTCTCTGGGGAAATCTTATGATCTGCCCATTTCCTCATTTATAAAACAAGATTTAAATGATGTGCTTCATAGGAAAGCTAGTTAATGCCTTGCAAAATTCTGAATGTTTATAATTCTCTGTGGTTTACCTACTATTATTTAACTGAAATATAGGAAGAAACACAATGTGCCTTTTAATAGTTACTCATGCAATACCAATCAGTTTCTCTCTAGTCTCCCTTCTCCAATTAATTAATTTCTTTCTCTATGTGCTGTTTTAAAATTACCTAATTACCTGTAAACAAAAGGAAACATGTTTCTGGGTTTTTAATGATGCAGTTTAATTTTTACTAATCTTATTAAATAATAATAATAATACTTTAATAAGACTTAACAGTTCTCATACAAAGAGAGAGAGCACACTATAGAAAACATGAATACATTTAACCAGTGTAAAACAGCTTGAGCCATTTTAATTTCCACTGTGTATTATGTATTTTTTAAAGAAGAAAATTAGACATGAGAGAATTAATTTTAACATCATTGCTTATGAATTATTAATTCCTTATGACTGGAGTTATTTACATACTGAATAGTAGACAGGCAAAGAGCAATTAGAAAGGTGTAGTCTTTCTCAAATATTAAGAAGCCAAAATAATGGACTGTTGCCTGTTGGTGGTATGGGGTGGGGGTTTTTTGTTTGTTTTTTTATAGCCTTATTTGGTTTGATAGTCACATTTCCATCAGTTTTCCTGGGTGGATATGTACACCCTTACATGTATTCTTGCAAAGGTAGTATTGTTACTTCTATATTCTCTCCTTTCAAACCTACCTCTTGACCTGTCAGTCACACTTTAGCAGTTTTGTGCTTTAATTATATATTGAGTATTTCTTTTTGGGACACCAATATCTCAAAGTCAACATCTCAAATCCAGTTGCTTTCCTGTAGCTCTGCTTCCCTTTCTATTCTTCAGAGTGACTTCTATGCTGCTGTAACCATCTTCTGCTCATTCTTTCAGCCCTCTGTTGATTGCCTGTTTTTCTGTAAGGTTCAGCTCCGTATGTTACTTTTTAGATTCTCAAATATCTGACTCCTAACTTCTCCTCTGCTGTATTTTTTTTTTTTTTCTAGTCTGAACTGTCCCCTTGAGACTGTTCCTACTATTCCTTTGCCCACCACCTTCCTATTCTTGGCCGTTGGCCATGTCTGTATGAGGAGATTTACCTTTCTCAGATTGCTTCCATGGCTTGGTCAGTCTTTAGTGGAAGCAAACATGTGTATAGATCTTTGATCTGAAATCCTTTTTGTCATAATTCTTTGTTCATGCTGATAAAAGAAACTGCAGTTTTATTTACAGAAATGTACCTCTGACCACTGTTAGAGCCAAGTTTGTCATAACTTGTGTCTTAAAATTCCAACTTCCTGCATCAATTTATCTTTCACATCTTTCCTGATATGAACTGTTAATTACTTCCTGCTTTTATTTTCTTTTCTCTAGTTTTGCAGACATTTATGCTTGCCAAGAAATTTTGGCTCAGTTTCAAGAGCAAGTGAGAAGTAATGATGTTACCAAGTTCCAATACTGTAGGAAAGTATAGAAAGGCCAGGTCTTATCTGCTAGACTTTATGCCATAGTCTTCAAATCAAGTTATAAAATTACTGAGACACTAGTGACACTTTAATATTATAGTATTTTGTGATATTAAAGTATGTGGGAATCTCCGATAAAAAGATCTCAAAAGCTGTTCAAGATTTGTATTAAAATGCAAAAGAAAGAATACAGGCTTGCATATTATTCCTTGCTTAATGCCAAACGGATTAGTGTTATGATAATGAACATCCAAGGAATTAAACATGATTTGTCACTTGTTGCAAAGTGTGGCCCAGAATAATAATCCACTATTGCTTTTTCACAAAAGAAGCTTGATCTGTGAATGAGATCTCAGAGATATTACTATCTTCAGAAAAATGCTTATTGCCACTGTTAACATAAAGCAGACTAAACCCTGGCAGATTAGCAGGAGTTGAGACAGGACCTAAGAGTTTTAATGAGATTAGATGCATTTACAGTAATGGGTTAACTCTCCTCCTAGTTACTGTCATGCATGACTATTCTGTTCTTCCCTGCAGTGTACAACAAACAGATGGAATGGTCAGCAAGTCAAAATACGATATGTTGGAAAGGTCACAGTACTACAGGATGCTGCTGTCTTTTTCATCTGTCTTACAATTAGGATAGCTTGTTCTTGTAGCAAGAGTCATAATGAGGACTGTAATGAATACAACTTATATCTGTTCCTCTCACCCAGAAGCTGAAAACAAAGGACAGGTGAATTTATACTAATGAGGGAACAGGTGAGGCAGCTTTTATTTACATGAACAAATGTTTCTCATTCATGTGGTTGTACTTATTGGGAATTATTCAAGAAAAAAAGGATTGCTGGATGGATTCCTAAATGAGGAAGGTTACTTAAAGACTACTTTGAGTCTTAAACTTTTTAAGGTTGAAAAAAACTTGGTGAATTTGAATTTGAGATGTCTGTGATTAGGATAATGGACTTAGGTTCAGGAGACCCCAGTACTGACAACAGAACTCATGCAGAGTTTAGTGAAGATTATTCCAAGAACACTGATGTTGGTGAAAGATTTGGGAAAGGTATCTGTACAACTTCAGAGTTCTTCTAGATATTACAAAGCAGTTGCTGAGGGAATTGCTCTATTACTGAACATCTGTGGGATGCCAGGGTTGGATTATGTGTCTCTGCCAGCCTAGAACAATAGTAGGTTATTAGAATTTAAAAAAAGTACCTATTCAAGGAGAACTACCTCAACCAGTTGCTCTTAAAAGAATATGAGATGCAAGAGTAGAAAAAACAAGAGAGATAGTGGTCATCTTATCAGGACTAAAACATTTACGGGATTCAGGTGTAATGAGAGATCAGATTAATTCACATGAAGCATTTTTGCAATAGCTACGGCAGTGCCCTCGGGCAGCCTGAGATGGTTAGAGTAGCTGACAAACCTGTAGATAGGTCTCTGCTGAGTAGCTGCAGCTATGAATAGGGATGTTGGAACTGAGCTTTCAAGGCGCTGTATCTGTAAAGCTGCAGCATTATTTTGGTTTTCTGCCTCCTTACAGTTTATGGAAAAGTACCTCTGAAAGATGGAAATATATGTGTATTCAGCCTTTATGACAGCTGCAAGATAATGAAGCTCTGTAAGTTGACTCAGCACCTCTAGCAGCTCTACTGGAACCATTGGTTTGTGAAATGGACCTAATTTTCTTTTTGTCATTCACTAACATTCAGGACCAACTGTGGAAAATGTTGTTTTGGTAAGAATGGAAGCAATGAAATACTTCTAATGCCTTCTTTTGGGTCTCTGTTGTGTTATAATATCTTGATTGTCTTTTATACTGTAGTTTAAATCAGAAATTTCTATCAGAGCTCCCTTACTACAAATACTGATGTCCAGGATATCTATCAATCTGTGCATTGTTCTTGAGACTTACCAGGCAATCACACCTGCTATGCTAGTAAGTGTCTTTCAATTGAGTAAACCAAAGTAAAGAAATAATATCATGAAACTTAGTTTATTTTTGAAGACCCTGTGTTATCCTTAGTGTTGTTATCTGGATTATAGTAGTGCCTACTAACCCCCAGTAAATTAATCATTGCCTAATGCACCTAAGAAGTAGTGAAGAAAAGCAGAAAATTATTTTCCCATGGTTAAATAGCAGGTGAGTGGCAGAACCAGAAATATAATCCATGCCCCATGATTTCCTGGTGTTTTCTGTTATCTGTGTTTAGCTTATCTGACTACACTGAATTATGCTATTGAAAGTTTTGTTCATGGTGTCTCTGTAATAATTTGTAATGACATAGTGTGTTTTCTTGCTTTCTTGTCATTTATGGTAAAAGTAGCACTAAAACATGTAAAAACATGAATTAAACTGTAATGTGTGAACAACAAGGGATTCATATACCATGAGCATTTTGTATAAATAGATATAAGACAGTGAACCCAAACAAAATAAACATTAGAAAGTTAATATTTCTAGTAAAGAAAATGCTAGTATTCACATTGCAAATATTTTACACATCATCCAATGCTGGCTGGTGTCTATACATATGACTTCAGCAAATTACCTAATGCATCAGGGAATGCAGTATACCTGGTTGACGGGCTGATCCTCTGCTTAGAGCCTGTAACAATGGAATGTTAGACATTTCCTATAACTAGATAAACATGGGTGATAGAGAAAAGCCATGTATATTTTGTTCTGATTCATGGCAGAAGCTTTACACAGTGATAACATGAAAAGCTTCCAAGAGTGACTTTTCATTAGAGTTGCATAAGTATTTGAGTTACATCAATAGCAGAAATATATAGGAATTTTGCCAAAATTTTTGTGAACCCTATTTTTGGTGAAGAAGAAAAACATCAGAAACCAACATAGATCAACTTTTTATGTTCTCGGGCATGCAATGTATATTATTGACTGTGCAGTCTCACAGGAAGAAAAACTATGGATGATATACAAGAAAACCCTCTTCTGAGTTATTTTCTGCACTTTTTCTGAAAGCTGTAGTATACCAGAATTCATTCTTGTTCTTTATCTCTCACAGCTCACAAGCAGAATCTCCATGATTATATTTAAAATCCTTTGTACTGCCATCAAAAATCTTGTAGCCAAATCAGGGTGTATTTCCCACAGAACATCTAAAGATCAGTGGAGGGAATCTTTCTGCTAACTTCAGTGAGCTTTGAATCTCACTGTAACTCACTCCTTACAGCATTACAAATAGAAGATCTGAAGGCAGGAGTGTATTTGCATATCTCCTTAACCCCCTGAAATACTAGAGGTAGTTGAAGTTTTATATCTTTTGACTTTCATGAGGCTTTTATCCTTACCTCTCCCTTTCCTCTTATCTAATCCCTGCCCCCCACCCCGTTTTGATTTCAGTCCCCATTCTTTTTTACCAAGTTTTA
>NW_010325314.1:0-4117 GCF_000700745.2 Antrostomus carolinensis | reverse complement strand
AAGAGGAAAAGGATCTGGTTAGCTTTATAAACTGTAGCTCTACACACTCTGTATCTGTTTTTGAAGCAAATAACTTAGATATTTTATTTGTTGTAAAGATGTCATCATTTCAGTGTTCCAGAGTCAGAGATTTGTTTTTGTTAGAGCATCCTTTTTTAATACTTTGTTCATGTAAGCCCTCTAAAAATTAAGCAGGGAACCAAGATGATATTTCAGAACAATTTAGTGTTGATAAAATTAGCACTAAAATGTCCAAACTCTTCATTTTTTCAGGAGTACTAAGTGGGAATGGACTCCACTGCAGGATTTGACCCTGAGTTTACATAATTCCTGAAAGGCAAGGTATATATTCTTAAGGTTAAATCAGATAAACTAATTTTCTACCATAATTAAACTAGTGAGAAGCCCTTAGAGTTGAACAGTCAGTTATTTACCTGGTTGGTTGACTGACTGACTCTTTGCTGTTGCATTAATTGAAGGGGAAATTCTAACATGATCTTGTTGGTCTTGGGTCACAGGTGAAACAGTTTCCGTAAAGCTTTTTCAGGTTATAATACTTGTTTCTCGCTAATGTAGATGTGAAAGTATTAGTAGGAAGGTATCCTGATGTGAAAGGGTTTCTTTATTAGGTTACAGTGTTGCTGTAAATGTTTTCTAATTATCTCTGTTATGGTAGAAATCTGAAAAAGTGTAAATTGAGTGCTTTGCATAATTTATAAAAGCTGAATGTTTCCTAATTAGTTCTGTTAGGTTAATGATACCACAGCCTCATTTTTCCATGGCCCTGAGCAATGACCTTTGCCCTCCCCATTTTTAACACTTTCTTTTAGTTCAAAAACCATGTGGTGACCTTCCTCATCTTGAATAATCTTTGGAAGACATAATGCTTTGGAAAATGTTACAAATCCCCTCTCCCCTTTCCCTTTGAAAGTAAAGAAATGGCCTGCTTTATGCAAGCAGAGTAAAAGCCTGATTTATACAGATCCTCTGAAGAATGCTGGTGAAGTGCATTCCTTTGGTGTTTTCATAGAAACTGATGTGAGCTGCATTAGCAGAAGATGTGAAAATGGTGAGGTGAGGGAGAGAAAAACCTCTCTCAAAAGGATTTTAAAATAACATTTTGCATCCTCGAGTAATTCCCAGCTCTCCCTGGCAACCATTCATTTCTTCCGAAGAGTAGAAATTTGCAATATGAAAGTGGATTGGCTTGCTTTTCCCATGGGGCTCTGTATCTCTTCATCCACCGCCTAGGGTAAAAAGCAATGCATACATTTACAATATAAATGTGATTTAATCGACCTCCCTGTCAGCGAGAAATGGCAAGCATATCAAACAAGCCAAAGATGCTAGGAAGGAAAAATCATAAATTATTCCAGTGATGAGTTTCTGAGCAGCATTTTGGACTACTAGATGATTCTATGTAAAGCTGTTCCTTGAAACAATAATTAAGATAATTCTGTGTGACAAGGAGAAAAATGTTCAGCTTTGTATGAAATGTGCTTTATGTTTAGAAAGCTGAATGTTCACTATATTGATCAGAATTTCCTTTAGCTGCTGCAGTGAAAGCTAAAACTAATTGGGTGATTCAACATTTGAATTTTTAAGTCCTTATTTATTTTAGCCTATGGAAAATGAGCTGGCTTTGAAATCAGGAAGATGACAGGTTCCTTTATGGGTGGGTCTCTGCATGTATACTGTAAGATCTTCAATAACAGTATCTTTTTGCCCTGTATAGCTATGTGGAAAAAAGATACTTGTTATTATTTTCATTTCTGTTGCTTGAAACACACGAGTTGTCCTGAGAAGATAAACAAAAGGATTCTTTAGTGAGGAAATGCTCATGGAATCCTTATGCCACTTGGTTTTATCTAAAAGAGCCACTTTCAGTGTTATTTCCTATTGATAGGCACAAACACACATTTTCTTTATATTTTTTTTCTTAAAAATATAGTAAAGGTGGAAAAAGAATTTTTTGGAGATAGACAGTTCCTTACATCAATATGAGCAGGGTGGATTCCTCTGTGCCTCCCGCTCCCAGCAATGAAATCTTTTTTTGTTTTACTAGATTGTCTGAAGTCTTCTATGCCCTTTTAAAAAAAAAAATAATAAAAAAAAAAATTTGTTTGACTAATACAGTGTGGAGCAAGCCCACAGGAACCTTAGTTCAGAACTCCATACCGGGATTTTTGGTCTCCTCCACATGTCTTTCTGCAAAATATCTGTTCCTGTCAATGTAGGATTACTGGAGTGACCAAACTGTATTAAATTTATGTATACCAGAAAGATACTGTATTTTCAGACCACTTCCCCTTCCTGACTTTCACTGGTTGTTATTATTATTTTAAATGTTATGCTATTTCATATATTAATATAATACAGTAGTAGTTGGTGGAAAGCTTAATTTTTACCTGATTCTTAAGAATGGAGATTTGGCATTTTATCTTCTTTTAGTCTACTTCATCCTTTTAATAGTGAAAAATACTTCCTGTTGATCTCTGTCCTCCATGGAAATGCTTGATTTGTGCATTGTTTATTTTTGATTTTTCTCTTTTTTTCCCCTCTTAGAACCTTACAACTTTACTTACAGTCTCATCCCCATCATCACTTGCTTCACATCTGCCTGTTACAACTAAGGTTTTGATTACAAACAATTACGATCCAGTGGATTTTTCAAAGTAATTTCCTACATTTTAATGTTTTGACCTGGTGTAGTATGTTTCTTTCAAACTTCTTTGACAGAATGTGTCATTTTTGAACTTTACACTTGGATTCTTGGCTCCAGCACAATTTGAATTACTGCCTTTCTCCCCCTCTTGTGAATAAATTATAGTTCCTACCTCTTGGAAGACTGTCATACTGTCTCCTTCACTGACCTCGTGTTCTTAATTCACTTGAAAATTTCTTGTTATTTACCTTAACCTCTTGTGTAGCTTTGCTTTCTTCCTCTGCAGTGCATTTTCTTTTTGTGCTCGCGGAACTTCGGTATGTAATCTTCCCAGTCTTTTGTACCTGATTTTTTACATGTTAAAGGTCTTCACAGCAAGGTTGATATCTCTAGTATCCTGGCAAGACTCCAGTTTAAATAATTACATTCTGTCTTTCTAAATTCTTCTTACCCTTTCAGTTGAATGTGATGGTCCCTCTCTTCCTGCCCTTCACTATTGTGTGCATTGCTAAGCAGTCCTTGTGCTTCAGCTGGCAGCTTTCCTGCTGCATTGTCCTGTCTGATGTGCTTCGGGATAAAGGGGAAATTTAAGGTACTATTTATCATTATTTTAACATGTAAGCCATGCCTCCTTTATGCTTTACCTTTATTGACTTACAGGTTGTTCTCATTCAGTGCTTCACTGTCATCCCAATAGCTTTAATGCCCTACTTGTCCTACAGGACACTTCTGCAGTACTTTGAGTCTTTTGTCCAATGCATGCTTCTCTCCCTTCTCTTGTCATGGGTATTGATCACAGAATCACAGAATGTCAGGGATTGCAAGGGACCTCGAAAGATCATCTAGACCAATCCCCCTGCCGGAGCAGCAACACCTAAATGAGATTACACACAAAAGTTTCCAGGTGGGTCTTGAATGTTCCTAGAGAAGGATCTCTCTTCCTCTGCTCCCCACTTTTTTTTCCTTCCCCCATTTTTACCCTCAGTCTTTCTTCTGTGCTTTAAGATCTTTTATTTCTAGTGAAGCTCTCTCTGTTCATATAGGACTCAGTCTGCTCACAAACGAATCATATGCATATATATCCTGTTCATTTTATGATTACATGTGTGTAATGCCTTCCCCTACTGTGTATACCTCAACAGGCAGAATAAACTCTCAGGGCTCTTGTATTGGGTTTGCATGACAAGGTTTTGGTAGAGGGGCAGGGGAGGGGCATAGGGGTTCCTTCCCCACCTGTACTTCTTATATCTACAAAAGGTTACAGGAAAACCCCAATTTTACTGTAGAATTTTGCAGATGATAAAACCAAACAACATAACGCCTCTGGGAAAACATAAATGAGAAAAAAAAAAAAAAAAAAGGAAGAGGGGAAAAAAAAAAATGCTGCACACTTTGCTGCTAGAGAGAGAGGAGTGACAATGTGTGAGAGAAACAACTCTGCAGATACCAAGG
>NW_010325313.1:325-21447 GCF_000700745.2 Antrostomus carolinensis | reverse complement strand
ATAAAATAAAATAAAATAAAATAAAATACCCCTAACTTATAATTACTACAGGTCAAATTCTGTGTGTTGAATTGCACTGACCCCAAACGCAGAAATCACTTACTGATGTAAAATGGTAAAGTTGGATGTTATACCAATAATCACATGAATATAATCAATCACTGATTGGAAAGCCCATAATCCTTGTTTTTTTGCTATTAGCACATTTCCTTTTCAGACACCATTAGAATTCAGATCATGTTGAATTTTCAGGGTATGAAGGGGAAAATGCAGAGCGTACAAATGTAATCTTGATCGCTGTTATCTTTCCCTTTAATATGATCAAATAGTAGTAGTATTCTTGATTGAGATAAATCATCATTATAGACAGTTGATGTGAAAATCTTTCCAATTAATTCCCAGAATACTTGATAATTAAGAAGCAGATACAACAATATTTAGCTATATCCCACCAGTTCAAACAAAAAAATATAGTTATATATGCTATTGAAATGTCAGTTCTTGTCTTCAGTCACTGATTTAAATAATTATTCTTCAGGATTACTTATAACAGCATGTGTCTCCTCTCTGAAAAATAGAATGCAAGGTATTTTCTATTTTATTTACTTGTATGTAGCTTACTTTCGATTCACAATCAGCCACTCCCGGATATACGTCTGAACACAGTCTTTGACATGTGAGTCTAGTTCCACCCTGGAGAAAAAGCAACATAATGTAAATATTTTAGTAGCTAGGTCATACCTTAAGGATAAAGAAAATTATCTAAACGTGTTGTTCAGATACAAGCCTCTCTATTAGTCCTCTCCTGTATATTTATTTTACTGTTAAACTATTGTTTGAGCTTTAAAGAATTCTGTGTACTGCATGAATTCCCTGATGCAAGTTTTTGTTACTGTGTTTATAAATTAACAAACATACATTTAACAGAGGTAACCATTTGCCACACTATGCATTTTATTAATATAAGACTGATGTTGCTAAAAAATACAGCAAAATAAAATAAATTATACCATGTACATATCTTTGCTATTTTCAAAACTTTATAACAAGTCTCAATATACAGAAATATTTTTCCAGAGGCTTCAGCTTCTGGAGTCTTGCAAATACATAGTCTCTTGTATGTTTTTGGTGTAATTTTCTCTTTCTTACAGAAATGAAGAAAATTTGGAAAAGGGACCATAAGCTTTTAATCAGATAACATAATAAAACTTTAAGATCTAAAAATATGTTATAATTTAATTTTATTATTTCAAATTAGTCTCATTTAATGTAAGGGGTTGTCAGTGGTAACCGATGGACTGGATGCTGACTGGAACTGAAATATTATAAGATAAAGTCGATGTCTGTGAATTTGCTGTCATGATGTTGTAGCATAATTCCCCTATCCTCATGCTAAAAATCTGTAGTGACCTGTGCCAAAATCACTTGTTACGTCCTCTGATCCAAGTGAGTAGAAGAGTAGGATACACATGCAATGCAGGAGTGGGTGAAAAGTGTGATACTTTTCAGCACTTTCCACACAGAACTCTTCACAAATATGCAACTGTTTACCAACACCAGGTAACAACTGCTTTGAGTTCACACATGCACCGCAGGGCAGAGCCTTGGCAGACACCAGACTGCTGTGTGCCCCTACCACTGGTGGACAGCACATGGTCACTCCTGCATCTGGTTCAGGTGAGAGGTATGTTTGCAAGCAGGCACCACATTAACCCATTTTGGTTGCTGGTATCTGTTTCCTGCTTTTGGTGCAGGAGGACAGCACAGACTGCATCGCGTGCAGGCAAATCTTTGGTGCGTGCCCCTCCTGTGCTGTCATCTTACCTAACACACTCTGTCATCCTTGACCAGGATTTTCTGTGAAAGCACTAGTATCAGTAATGGTTGTGAGAACAGCTGAATGGGAAGCTGCTGTGTAACAAAATCTGCTGAAAGCATCTTTGTTGATATTGACTATTTGAGCTTTGCCACAGACTCCTTACAAAACCCTTAATCTATTGTTGTGCAAAGGAGGCCTAAAACTGATTGTACAGCACAAGTCTATATATTCTCCTACTGGAAAAACAAATAGATAACTGCTGTTTCAACTAGCATGCTGGGAAGTAACCTTGGAAATAGGGGAGAAATTGTCATCTTACCTTTTAAATCTCATTTCAAAGTTGGATAATTTTTTACTATTTTTGTCCATCATTAAATAAATGTGAACTTCAAGCACCAAAGTATTCACTGTCTCCGACATCCACTCTCTCTCCCCAACGCACAGGAAAACAAGAATTCATGATAAAGATTGACACATCTTCCACGAGTAACTTCAAGTGAATATCACCTTTTGTGCAAATGTTACGAAACCCCCTAGGAGCTGTATGATTCAAAGAGTTCTCAGGTGACCTATCATGGCATGTTGTTCCTATCACCTTTGCTCTCCTAAGCTTCCTGAGAGATGCACTGAGCCAAGAAAGAACTTGCAGGCTGAGACCTTGCTTAGAGAGAGACGGGTTCTCAGCTAGTCCACAGATGGCAAAAATCGTATAAACTGTGGTTCCTGCTTAGCCTCATTGCATTTGGTATATCGGTCAGAAAACACTCAACAAATTCTGTTGTTGTATAGAGCTTTAGCTTATACAGCTGGCCAGTATAAATTAAAGCAAGTTGTAACAAGTTTTGCAGGAACAGAGGTCTACCCTATGAGCCAGGACACCATAAGTTAAGGCTACTTGTCCCTTCAGCATTCAGGTTCAGCACAGCAGAGATTTCCTGAATATACTGGAAGGAGCCAGCTTCCCATCCCAAACATGTTGCACGGTTAGCTGTCTTTGCAAACACAGTAGTTTGGGGCTAAAACAGCACTGACTTCATGTTTATCTTTCTGTCACTACTTGCAGAATTCAATAGGCCTTTGTGGTTCTACTTGAAGGTACCATTTACCGTGAAACAATCATTGAAGAGTATTTTGTATACAATGCATAGGACTGTCCTACACCACAGCACAAGACTCTTCATTGCATCCCTTTTTCTCATTCTGAAAAACTGTTGCCCATAGCTTGCCTGTTTATCAGACCAGGCTGGCCAGGTACTTGTATCGACACATGCTACCTATTTTAATTTAAAAGCTGTTGAAAATAGTGGAATTATTTCATTAATGTCAGCCTGAAACCAAAAGTGACTCTTACACTAAAAATTAACACTTTATTTTCCTCCAAACCTTGTGAAGTATGAACTATTTCTCTCCATTTAAGCAAGAAAGGTACCGAGAAAGAGATGCTTAGTGATCTGATTAGTGCCATGTAGCACATAGCTGGCAGGAAAAAAAAAAAAAAAAGGAAAAAACTCTCAATCATATCCTTACTACATGATTAGAATCAACTTCCACCTCTGGGATCACAGCTACAAAACTATTTTTCAGACTGCCTTTCTGCCCTTCTTTACTCTTCCTCCTGGTCTACTCCTACCTCACTTCTGCTGCTACCAGCTAGCTCAGGAAGTTGTGTAAGAGCTTGCATAATTTTAGGCATGCAAACAGGCCTAACAGAATTATTGGCAAAGTTCAAATGTTTAAAGATCAGGAAGTGTATAATGGCTGGCTGGATGGAAGACCGAGGTGTCTGGATCAACATTTTCTAAACTGTTTTCAATTCTGCAGCATTTCAGAGGGAGAGAAAGTCTCCTTACCCATCTTCTGGCATAGAGGGTTGTAAAGTCCTGCACTCTTTGGGTGTGAAGACAACGTCCAAGTCATCTTCAGGAAAGTCACCAAGTTCTTGTGCTAGTTCTGAGTCCAAGTTGTTCAGTCGTGTCATTACGAAGCCTTCAAAATCTACTGGGTCTACTACGTCATAAAAGGAAGGCTAATGGAAGAAATAAAGAGGTGTTTATTTTAGCAATAGAAAGTTTTTCTTACTAGTGTAATTTTGGCTTATTTATTTATTTCTTTGCATTGTCCTATTATTTATTAAATATCAGAAACAGACTTCTAACCTTATATACACTGCCACTGCATTTAATGGAGGGAAAAGTTGCAAACAAAACATTCAGCTAAAAAAAGCAAGGGAACAAAAAGACAAAAGTTTTAAAACACAAAGAAATGGAAGTTACTACACCTAAATCCAAATTTGCACCTATTTTCTCTGTTGAGCTTTCCTAGATGCTGGTAGAAGGCTGACTGAGGTACGTCCTGGGTGCCCACAGATGTATTCTGCTATATTCCTGTGAAGTGCACTCTGTTCCCCTTGTCCAATCCATGGTATTAATCAGAGTGATGAAAAAGGCAGCAGTGAGTAGGAACAACAGAGGACAAGGGCAGGTGACCAAAATGATAGTAACAGGCAGCCGCAGCTGGCAGGGAGCTGCCAGTGGACTCTGCAGCACATGTGATGAAAGGCACTAGTGATAACAAGCCCAAGGCAGTAAGTCTTGAAAGTTTTACTGAGCTAAGGACCAACTGCAAGCACCGTAGCTTAAGGTGCTGTGCCTGAGTGATACTGACTATCAGAAATGCTGTGTGCTTTCAACTCCAAAAAAAGTTGAGGGCAAGACACACCCAAAATCAGAATAAATTATTATTTTCCAACTTTAAACGTTACTGGTTTGCCTATTATTGGAGTTCTAATTTTATTGAATTTTTCAAGGGTTAGTACAGTAACTACTCAAAAGATTACATGGTGCTACTAAAGTTATTATTGCAAACCTTAGATATCCACCATTTCTACAGCACATGGCATTGCATCCTGATAGAGAGCAGTTGCATCTGATAACATTCAGTCAGCCATTTTCACACGGAACATCTGATCAGAAAAAAGTTAAATGAGTACAAGCTCTGCCACTCATGCATAGTATGAAGCTGTCTGGCTCTTTTTATCTGCTTAGTCTCAAAAACAGAGACAGAAAATCTTGCTTGATATGGTACCTAGAAATGTGCCACATACACATCAACGTGACTTCATATGTTAAAAGTGTATGTTATTGTACGTTTAGATAAAACTGAAAATTAATTTACTTGCTATATAGCCAACAAAAATAGCCTGTATATGCTTAGAAAATTAAACACCTGTCCAGTTGAGTACAAGAGACCAGCATCTCATATTGTTAATTTTCTTGACAAGTAACAAATAGATCTAAAAGCTACAGCTTTAGAACACTTGTAGTTTATGTTCTGTGTGTTCCAGAAAGGCTGAGGACAGCTCAGCACAGTAAGAGCACAGAAAAATAGTTAGAGCATCAGAATAACAGCACTGGAATAACTTATTTACTAGAAGGAAGAATTCTAGCAAAAAACAGCTATCAAATCATTCTTGTTTGTACAGAGCAAGGATTGCATTGCACTGATTAGCCCAAATACCTTTTCACAAGACTGCCTTCTGAAGCTGCCAGCAATAAACGGTCTGAACATAGATCAGATAATCTACCCCTACGGTGCTGTTGATGGGGTGTGGGGAAAATAAGGCACCCAATGTCCCTGATATCAATACTGCCTTTACATTCAATGTTACTGTGGCTACTGTATCATCCAATATGCATTCTGAAGCTATCCTCCTTATACTCCAGTTTTCTTCTTCACAAAAAAATCTGTGCACCAAAATAATGAAGTCTTCACTCATTATTACTGAGTCCTACTTGTGCAAGGCTCTCATGCAAGTTGACAAGATTTTTGCCTGAGTGTGAAGTGACTTTTGCACACAACAGCGTTACACTCACAACATCAGGAATTTTAGCTGAATAGCACAATAAGAAATGCCACAATTTATGAAACATGCAAAGGCACTCAACAATGGCAAAGCTCTGGGTAACTCTGAACTAAAATGGCTGACATATAATATGTCACGTCAGTCACTGTAGATAGGAAGATGTGCTAAAGCTGATTAGTGGCAAACAAGCTTTGGAGCCTTTTTAGTGTTCTGGAAATATAAGTGAGGATTTTTTTCAGGTAATAAAAAAATCCAGCAACATCTTGCAGAAAGTGAAGCTTATTTACAAGAAATGTGTTAAAAACATCTAAGAGAAGCAAACAATTTAAACTTTTGAAAAAAATAGATGTGGCAAATATTCCTGCAAAAGATGTAGTAGAGACCTTTGAACACAACCAACCACAATCCCCTGATCCACGCTGTCCTTTTATAGGGAACCTGTATGGGTCTCTCCATAAATAAAGTCTCTGAGCTTACCCCTCTGCCTGTACATTTAAAGGATCGATTGAATTATCTGAAAACGCCTCTGGGAAAGTCTCTTTCTTTGTTCTTTTTATCCAAAGGGAAAACCTAAAACTGACAGTAAGTCCAGGAAATCACGAGGCAGCCAACTGAAGAAATACACTGTGCTATTAGGTTAAGCACTATCTCTGGTTTGTACCTAGCAGAATGCTGAGCATAATGCATCAACAGTTATGAGTAATTAGTGATCTCTATTAGCTATCGATTTTTTATTAATTGACAGCGTAATATCCTTGAAGTTTGCTTACTGTACTGCCAGTGGGTAAAACATTACACATTACTACATGTAGATGAAGATCTACTAAAAAAAAAAAAAATCACAAAAGAGTAAAATAAAGCACAGCTTAAAGTATACAAAAGCATATTACATCTTTTCAGTTGCTGAAGATGTAATGTTTTGCATGCAAAATATTTTTGATTAATACAATCTAATTTTTTATTAACCATTGCACTTCCTTTTAGAAATCATACTTTTGCATTCTAACAAATCAAATCCATCATATTTTGTTATGTCTTCTAACTTTTTATAGTTGGAGTTTCAATAATAATCTTTAATCACTAAAAATCTGTGCTTCTGACTATGGTAAATTAGACACAAATGTAAAAAAGATGGTGAAAAAGGTAAATGCAGATGGCGGGTAATGATCTCTAAGAATTGGTGCAAATTATCAAAGGAAACAGAGATACTGTTTCAGCTGAGAAGCCAGCACTCCTTTTCACACGTCATACAAGTGTGCAAAACAAATATTCTACAGAAAATGTCACAAATCATTACTGCAAACATACCTTTTTAAGGATGATGGATTAGAGGCATGTAGATTGTGACAGCACACAAAATGGCAGCTACGGCGTAATACTCGGTAAATGAAATGTTACCACGTTTCTCAAAAGCAAAAGCAGTTGTCTGCATGTAGAAGGGACCTAGCCTCCCCAGGCTGAATAACCACAAGGAACAACTTAAGACACCACAGCATTTCAGATTAAGGAAGTGAGTAGTGGCTAGAGGCCCTGACACACAGGAAGTTACTGCTTACATGTAGTGTTTTACATTTTTCACAATTGCTGGTGCACAAAGACCTTTCCTGCTTCTACTTATTGGGTCTCATAAAAATAAGAAAAAGTTAAAAGGGTAGGAAGAAGGAGAGTGTCAAAAACTTAGTCAGTTTTACCTATGGCATAGTATGTTTGCAGAATACCTGTCCTCTTGAAAGGCAATTCAAAAGATCTGGCATTTTTTCCCTTTGTCGTAAGGGCAGTGTCATATGCTCTGACTTCTTTAGAGGGGGATTACACATGGAAGGCTAAAGATGATTAGGTGACAAGTAACAATTGACTCAATTATATCTGTGCCAGTCAGGGCACACTTTGCATTTCTCACTTAACATGCTTACTCTACAGCTCTGAAAAAACAGTCAGTGTGCTGTCTCTGCTACTAGCTGTGGAAACTGTGTACTAAGCCAAGATAGCTGAGCCTCTACCTTTCTTTTTTTTCTCTTTATTCACTGACCTCCACAGTCAGATTTTGCAAATCATCTGTGATCACTACACAATTCATTTACTTGATGGAACTGAATGTTTCCAGCAAGGAAAGGATGTAATATACTCCAACAGTTACTAATTAACATTGATTTATAGTAGTATGCAGAAAGACTGTCTATCTCAGGATATCTCCAAGGACCGTTCTCAGTTTTTTCAAATACATAATTTCCTCATTTTACCAGGGATTATTTTTTAACAGCTTCAGGCAGAAGCCAGTGGAAAGCAAGACAACTTAAGAAGAAAATATAATTTACCCTTAAAACATTAAGCAATACAAATGTCAAACCTGTGTAGAGAAGTTAAACCCACAACTTACCAGATGAAGAGTAGAAAAGCCAGGGATACTTAAGCTTCGTTGACAGAACTGTGCAAAGCCTGGTTGGAGAGTAAATTGCTTTCTTATTTCTGCAGAGGAGTGCCTTTAATTAAGCAGAGAAAAAACCCTTACAATTACAGTTATGCCTATACAAATTCTAAATGCTAGACTTTAGCCAATTCAGTATCCTGTCCCAGTGTTTAGAAATGTATTTTGATGATGTTCTAGCCTCCTCTTGTTTTGTAATTGATGTAAAACTCAAAAAACATTTGCAGTCCTAAATAATTAAGATTCTGTCACTCTCCCAACAGATTTCTATCATCATATTGCAGTACTTGCATCTGGGAAAGGGTATGCAAGAAAGAATAACATTGCCCTTAAGTGAAATGTGACTGCAACCTGTACATCAATACTTGCAGATTCATTTCTGCCAAGCAAAGATACAGGATTATAGAGTAGAGAAAGAGAAATAAACATCACAGAGGCAAATATTTTAATGAACTAATTGACCAAAGGATAAAACCAAGACAGGACCACTCACAGTGGTATAAGCCCAGACTTACAATAATAATGCATTCTGCTGTGAAATGCACAGGACAAAGGAAAAAATGAATTTAAAAATCAGCCTATACTGTATCAGCTGAACATTTAAGGAGAAGACTTCTAAAGTGCTAATTAAATGATTGCAATGGGAGTAGAAAGATGCCAGTACTGAATTCTTCAGTACTTCTTCTTCTACTGAATTCCAGAGTGATAGTACAGTTGCGTGTACCAAATCTGAATATTCAATAATCAGAGTAGCTTCATCATTTTTCATGGAAACAAATAAATTAATATTTAATATGATTTAAGAATAATCAGTCATGAAATGGTAAGAAAACATCTATAGTATATTTCACCATTAACTTTCAAGGCAAGATTTTTAAAAGAACAAGATGCACTTAAGCAGATTCCAAACAAGAGAAAAACCTGCAGTCCACCAGGACAGCCATCTAGGAGACAGGAAAATGAGAGGTAAGAAGACTTTCCCATCCCTCTGAGACTCTCTTCCAACTCCAGCAAGCATCAATACGCATCTTAGAATTACCAGATGCTACAGGACAGTTTGTCTGTTTGGTTTGCACTTTCTCACCTCTGCAGGCTCTTGATTTCTACAACTACTATACCTATTCTGTGACACTTGATCTCTTACTACTGCTTTTCTTTAAAAGCATGACAAAAACCTAAACTCTGCTCAATGCAGTTTTGCTCATGTTAAGAGACAGGTATTGTACAGAAGGTATTCAAGCTATTAGCGGTATTAGGCCTGATTTCTAACATAAAAGATACATAAATAAGACTAGTTAATCATAGGTCAAAAGGCTGCTCCAGATGTGAGTGGGACACTGCTCCAATATGAAGGCAGCAGCAATTGTAGACAGAGCAAAGACAGAGTTACACAGAAAGAAAAGAGATACATTTGGAAGAGAAATTTCTACTTACCAGTGGTATTCCAAAAGTCAGACAGGATTAAATGAGATTTATTTTTAAAGGTTATTCAGTAATTATATAAGCAAGAAGCCACATAGGAAGAGTGAGGAAGTCTGTGTGTTTCTTAGATTATTTTAAAAGAAAAGCTGTTTGTATATCGAGGTTATTGGGACTCATCTTCCCACTGCACATAATCTCGTATCATGAATGTATGTATCAAGGTCTAACACAAACCCCAAATTATTCAAAATTATTTTCCTTCAAACTAAGTCAGTTTCTACCCTGTGCAGAAGTATCTCTTACTGGTGTAAATAATAGTTGTAGCAGCAGATGTTCACTTAATATATGTAAAAAGATGTGTTAGAGTGTATTGCAGAAGTTGCTGCTGTAAACAATGTTATAACACATCTCTGAGTTACACCAGATACGGGGTCATCAGACTCTTTGAAGAGGAAATTGTATGAATTTTCATCTACAAAAGAGGAAGCATGCATATGGATGAAGGGACAAATTTGCTGTCTGGTAAAAGCCTGTGCAAGCCCAGATAACTGAGAGGAAATATGTTTCTCGAGAGTGCCAGCATTAGTACCAGAGTCTCCTTGATATTGAAAGAAAGAAACTGCAAAATAAATCAGTCCAATGGAAGAAGAATCCTATAATCTATGAAGGTGAATTTCATATAGTTTAAGAGTAGTTCAATTGACTGATTTAATGGTTTTCATAACACTGAAGGAAGAGAGGGAAAAGAAATACAGTAAGAATAATAGAAGAAAGCAAAGTTGGTTTGAACCAACTCAGAAATGATTGGCAGGATCTACTAGGAATAAGTAAAGGAAAGACATGGCTGCTAAAAGATGCTAAACCAAAAGCACAAGTTAGCTACCCCAACATGGAGAAAAGGTGGGTGTTACAGTCAGAGATCTGCATGGAAAGTTCTGAAAACCTGAGAACTGAGACAGAAACAGAGGTTCTTCTAGACACCTCTGTGATAACGTCAGAATGGCTGTGGTCTGTGAGATGCCTGTTTTCTGATCAAATTGTCTGGGTACCTGCAGGAAAATGGTGGTCCACATTAACCTAGCACATGTGGTGTCCCAGCTTTTATGGAGGCTGCAGTCCATCTATGCCAAGGCCATACTTTTACCATCCCTGCCTGTACAGCAGCCCTATCTGATTCCAAGGAGAGCTTTACAGTCACCATTAGCAGCCAGGACAGTCTACCTATGTGTTAAAAAACAATGAGGAAACAATGCAAGTGATTAAGGATGAACACAAAGCAGTCACTGAAAAATCTGAGCAAAAAAGGCAACTATAACTCCAGAAAGAAGGACTCAAATAATCGTGGACCAGTCAGCTGGTCTCCAACACTCAAAAAGGTAGTAGAGTAACTTATTGGACAATCAACTTACAAGTGGCTGGAACATCAGGTCCCAAACTGGTCTCCAGTTGGAACAAGAGGACCATGAAATCATATTTAACATTAAAATGCACATCACCTTGGTAATGCCTGTTTATCGATAGTCTGATGATGAAGTACATGGTGGGCAACTAGAAACTGTGGACTGTAGTAAGCTATAATCCAAAAAATTTGGCAATTATTGGTATATTATTGGCAATTATTAGGTAATGATGAACAGCCAATATGGACTTATGAAAAGGCAGTCACATAAAACCAAACTAATACTCTTCTCTGATAGTTTAACTGGCTTCAGTAAGGCTGTGGATAGTGTCCATCATGACATTCTTATAAGCAATGCAAAAAGACAATGGCTAGATAGAATAATCACAGGTGGTTCCAAAACTGGTTAAAAAAAATTTTCAAAGTGTAGTCATCAATAGCTCAAAATAAGATTGTGAAGAGATTTTGAACAATGTACTACTGTAAGTGAGAAGCAAATTAATTTTTCATCAGTCTAGTTCCAGTCTATATTTTATTTTAGAACACTGATGATGGCATAGGTAGCCTGGGATTGTGGGTGAATCCACTCAAACCACCACAGTAGCATAGTAATAAAATTTGTGGATCACATCAGACTGGAAGCAGTTGTGGATGCTAGCTGAAAGGCAGGACTAGCACTCAAAACTATCTCATATTTTAGAAACAGTCTGAAATCAGCACAGTTAGATTCATTAAAAAGAAATGTAAACCCTTAAACTTGGGAAAAAAAAGAAATCAAATTCAGAAAAACAAAAAAAAGGAAAGTAACTGTCCAAAGAAACAGCCATGCCACAGAAGAGGCTCTGAGAAAGTATACTAGGTTACTTAGTAACAAAGTAGCATAAATGAGGAAAAAGATAAATTATTTCTATTTATTTAAGCTGATGAGACTGTGCTTAGGCTGATGTACAAACTTAAAACACCACAGAGTAAGATGCAATCAAATGTAAAAGGTTTCAAAAGACAGCAGTCAGAATGCTAAAAATTTTGGGAAGGATGACCCATGAGGAACGATTGAAAGAAATGCGTTACAAAAGAGATGACAGAGAGGTAACAGCAGTTGTCCTTGACTGTGTAAAATGTAGCAATCTGTAAAGAAAACAGTGAGTAATTCATGACCATAAAGGGAAGAAGTAATCTGCTTAAATTGAATCAAGAAAGATTTAATAAGCTATTAGGAAAAATGTTCCCACTGCAACAGCAACAGGACAGTGGAAGTGGCCATCTGGTGACACCACAGGACAGTGACAAGAGCACACTGGCAATATAGATCATAGAATGGTGTGGGTTGGAAGGGACCTTAAAGATCATATAGTTCCAACCCTCCTGCTGTGGCAGGGACACCTTCCACTAGTGTGTTGGGTTTGTGGAGGGAGGGAAGGGGGGCATGTTTTTTGTAGTGGCGGAAGGGCCACCTTGTGAGAAGCCAAAGCTCCCCTGGCTCCAAGGCAGAACCCTCAGCCCAGGCTGAGCTAATTAGCACTAGAGAAAGCTTCTGCAAAACCATATTTGTGAGGGGAAGGACTGTCTTGAAAAGAAGTAGGTGGGGGTGAACCTGGAGGAAAGGCCATTGACCTTAACAAAAGATGACCATTGGCCTAAGGAGGAGGGAGGTGGGGGAGGACAGAGAACCTCAGACACCCAGCTCAATGCAAATGGAGTAGGAGAAAGTAAATTAGGTCCCCTGCAGCCCATGGAAGTTCAATGGTGAAGCAGATACCCATGTGTAGGACATGCAGAACTTCATGCTGGAGCAGAGAAGCTGAGCCCAAGGGCAAGTGTGACCGAATTGAGACCCTGAGAGTTGCTTAATGCCAGAGTGGGAGTGAGGAGATGTGCTGGACCCAAGGTCCGTCTGCAGCCCATGGATATCCCCATGATAGAGCCAGGAACTGTGCCTGAAGAGGTCCATGACTCCATGGGAAACTCATGTTGGAACACTTTGTTCCTGGACTTCCATGCTGGGAAGAGCAGCAGAGGTGAACTGACTCAACCCCCATTCCCTGTCCCCTGTGCCGCTCGTGGGGAGAAGGTAGGGAAATCAGGAGCAAAGCGATAGGGGCGGGGGAAGGTGTTGTAAGATGTGGTTGTTATGTCTAATCAGATGAATGGCAACCAATTAAATTTATTTTTCTTCCCCAAGTCTGAGTCTGTTTTGCCCGTGACTTTAACTGGTGAGTGAGCTGTCCCTGTCCTTCATTCCTAACCCCGTGCCCCCTTTGTTGTGTCTCCCATCCCATCTCACTGGGTGGGGGGAGTGAATCCAGGACCGCATGGTCCCACTGTGCGTTTAACCACCACAACTAGACCAGGCTGCTCAAACCTCATCCAACCTGGCCTTGAACACTTCCAGGGAGGAGGCATCCACAACTTTGGGCATCATGTCTCTGAACTACCTGGAGAAAAGCATCTGGGCAACTCCAAGTGTTTCAGAGACCAGCAATGGGACTCAGCAGTGTTAACAGCTCTACAGACGTCTCATGTTGGTACCTGTCCTTTTGTTTATGTTAAAGAGGAAACATTAGTTGAAAAGAAAAAGGTGTAGATTTGGGAGAATTTTTTCCACAGAAGTCACTGCTGAATTCACAGATAGTGAGCATTCATGTGGCATGCTGCAAGATAGATAGATTCACCTGGGGAAAGATGGGAGATGATGTCAGCCTAAGGCTTCTCTGGGCTTTTTAGATCCTTTGGCTGCTCCATGGTGTTGGAGCAAAAGAATGTCAATTGAAATTCATCATTCCACTCCATGTTGCCTTGGCCCTACCTGAATGATGATGCCATACTCCTCTGGTGTAAATCTTGAAATAGCTGGAACTCACCAGAATTCCTGAAGCACCCGGATGGGACTGCAGGCTAGCCATTCCCCCACCCCCACTGCACCCCGTCCCCCCCAGAAAAAACCCAACCCAAACAAAAAACCCCAAATGGTGCTGCTTAATCAGAATGTCAGCAGTGTCTGTCCCACTGGTAGATTAAATCCTCCAGCAATTCTCTGAATCGCTAACAAATGTCGAGACATAACCTGTATTTCACAAATACTCTCCATGCAAAGTGTACAGTTTGCATAATACATTAAAACAACAATGTAACCGAAGTAACAGACTACACCTGGGGGTTCTTAAAATTAAATTTAACTTTTAGGTCAAATTCTGAGATGTTTCTCAAGGCAGAGCTCATTGCAGAATTGGGAACTTGGAGATTTGGGTTATTGGTTGGGCCTAGAGGAGGCATCAGGAAAGGAAAATAAACCAGACATTTATTTTCTCTCTCTAACATATGTTACATCTGTGGCTGAACACTGATGGATTTTATAATTAAAATTATATGAATACTCATAACACAGAAAGCTGGCTCTGTAGTTTCACTGTAAATTCTGCTCAACAATATAGTTTTTTGAAGCACATAGTTTACAAGCAGGCACAATGGGTATTTTGCTAGTATGTAGACAATATGAAAACTTAAACACAGAACAGCAGTTTAGAAATAAAAAGAAAACAGAAAGAGAACAGCTTTAAAGATCGTCTATCAACTGGAAAGCAGAAACTTAATAAGAAAAAACCTGATTTCAAAAGTATGCTTCACATGCCTACTGGATCAAGTTATCCAAAGTTACCTACTCTTAGAATTTACCTACTAGAGGGAGGCAGGAAGAGTAATCCTTAACAACCTTACATTCCTTTCTAATAAACTCTGAGGAACAATGAGTTGTCTTCTGCAAGAGCTGCATACACAATTAGACAGCAAGGAAGGATGAAAAAAAAAATAAATAAAAAGAGACTATAGGAACTATTCCCAAGGATGGAGAAACATTCACATTTAAATGTATACAAATGGTGGAATAATAAAGTAAAATAGTGAAAACTTTTGCTTAACAGGTAAAATATTTAGTCTTGGCTGCCATGAGGAGTAATCCCTTTCATCTGACACTGACATAGAAAATTCTCAACTAGCTTTTGTTCTTTTTCTGAGCCTAACATGAAACTTCTCTAGTTATAATTAAAAACAAGGGAAGAAAAAACAAGAGAAAAAGGTAACAATTACCTACCCCTCTCCTCTATTCCCACACACAAACACACAGAAAGTTTTGGGAAACAATCCAGATCTTTAACTAGCAAATATGGGAATCTTTCTTAGAAGTCCTTTTCTTACCACCAGTGGAACTGCTTGTTTTTCTTCTAAGTTTCTAATGAGTCCTTAAGACACCAGAGCTCTGCATTGTTAGTCACTGTATATGGCACTGTCGATCTGATCTAGGTGCTGTTTCCTTGATGGCTCAGGTAAGCTATACACCCTCTGGCACATCCCTGCTTTGGAGTCTACTGTGTTAAGACTCTATATCAGCTAAGGTAATAAAGATCCTATTCAAGATGGTTGAAATTTAAACATAATCTTCTCAAAGGAGTTTGTGCAGGAACAAAGAAAGAAGTCTAGGAAGGGAAATCATAGACTTCATTCTGCTGGCAGCTTGTTACAAAGTAAAACAGGCAAGAGGTCAATTTTTATTTTTGTCCCAGGTCATGCATTCCATTGATTCAGTGATGATTATTCACTGCAGCTCAGTTTTGCTGTTTCTCCCTCAGGAAGAGACATAAGCACATATGAAAATTAATTTTCTAATCCTAGCACTGGAGGAAAAGGACAATCACACTTTCATGCCACGCAAAGAAACTGAAGACTTATGAACCATGCTTTTATGTGCTTTTTAATCAATGTGCTCTGTGGATAATAAGGAAAAGCTATGATATAACATTTGAGAAGATATTGTGCATGCATTGTGGACTGGTTGGATCTTGCAATGAAGTGGTTTTAAGCATAATATTTCATATGATAGTTTAGTGGTACCTCCTGAAAAGCATGAAGTATAAATTAATCTCCTCTGTCTTCCTATTATAGATTTAAACTGATTATGATAGTTTATATACACAATATAAAGTTTCTAATTAATATTTCACATGATATTAATTAATGCTGCTAACAGAAGATAAATTTGCATGTCTTTTGTTGTCCTCATTAGCTTAATATCCATCTGTGTACAGCAATATATACACAAATCTTTCATACTGAAGGGATTAACTTCAATTTAATTAAGGATGATTTTCTGTGGTTGGCTCAGCACTCTCTGCTTGAAGCACTAGAAGTCACAGTGTTACCTCATCAAATGTTCGTTCCAACTGAAATGGCTGAAGAAAACCTTTCTAGTGAATGAGCTCCTAATGTCTCCAGAAGACTTTACAGGTCTATATTCCAGGACAAAACTTTGTAGTTAGGGCCTACTGTTTTTTTTAAAAAAACCCTTTTTTTCCCCCAGCTGGTTCCTCACTGTTTAAATGTCTTGAGCTTAGATCCTCTACAACAACAATGATAAGGGCAATTTCAAAAGCACTAGTGATTATACATGCCATCTTCCTTTTGTATTGTGACTTGAAATGCAGTATACCAATATCAGTTTGTGCTTCAGATTTTTGTTTTGTCTGCACTATCCTACCAATTCACAACAGGGAAATAAATGCAAAGATTTTTCTTCCAGGTCATACGTATTATCTGAGTTTCACAAGGACTTCACTAAGAAAATGCTACCATAATGCTGATGATTTTGTAGAACTCATACCACGTTTAATAGTTTCACTTTCTTCCTAATAAACAATCATTAATAATAAGTGAAAAAAAAGCCAGACATTGTAGACCATGTAAATGTTATTCTGGGGAATTTTTAATTTTTGTTCCTACAGGGTTGTTTTTATTTTTATCAAGGTCACAGCTGGTATTTTTATCAACAAGGGAAAAGAATGTGTATTTTGTCTCTTTGATGACTGACAACTTCAAAGAAGTTCACAGTATATTCACAGATGGGTCTTTAATACTGTGAGTACTTCAAAAGCCAGAGGAGGAGATAACGTAAATAGCACAGAACTTGGGGAGGGGAGGGGGAAAGTGTTAATATTTTGGCCCATCATTTCCTAAGAACATAGATTTGCGGAGCTTCAGTGTGACCTTTCTGTGACAGGAAAACCATGAGTTGAGATTTTTCCAGTGACTTCTTAGAATAACAATTTTTCTTCAAAGAAAAAGTAGGATCTGTTATTAGGGCAGTATACCTGAAAAGAATTGGCCTGATTTCAAGCACATGAAGAGATGCTGCCATTTTTCGAACAGGGAATTTTGATTCAACTTCAGTGGGAGCCAGAGCAGTAAATAAGATACACTCGAAAGCTGAAACTTCCACTTTTAAAAATAATAATGTCCACAGAACTTGGCACATGTTAACAACCATGTTGTTAAAAAAAAATATATTTTTCTATCTGATGGCTATCACTACAGGTACAAATTCCACAGAAATTATATTACACACCCTCACAAACACATTTGGATGATGCAAGACATTTTATATCATAAGGTACAAACTGAATTTCACCTTGCAATTGATCTGGAAAATTTCAAGCTTGGGAAAAAGTTAAATTTCACTTTAACAATGTTCTAAATATTAGGTTTTGTTATTGTAATGATTGTAAAGCTCAGATCATGTGACAACTGAAATAGAATATACTCTTACCTAATCCAGTTTGCTTGACTTTAGGGAAAAATACAAATATTGAGTCCAGGTGTGCTGACTGCTTTATAAAAAGTCTCCAGGTAATTATTACTGAAGTTCAGGAAAATGTGTGATTCATCATGTGCAAGTATCATTCTACAAAGGTTGCAAAGAAAAATATTGTAGACTTTTTATATGAACTTGGCCCAAAAGCTGATCTAGGCTTGGACCTGTTGTTCTGTAACTGCATTCATGATGGCAAGCATTTAGTCTAAGTATGTTATCAGATAAGCACTTTTCACAGGTTATCCTTTTTCCTGCTGCTACAAACAATAATATAGTCTGATGAGTGTTCTTCAAATCAAATTAAACAAAAAGAAGCAAGTCAGAATAGAAAAAAGGACAACTACACTGAACTATGCTCATGAACAGTAATTTTTAATGACCATAAAATCAAAAAGTCATAGAGGGTATAAAATACAACATTAAATAATTCTTCCTTGCTGGTTTTCAACTCATGTCTGAAAATGAAAACTGTTTGGAGAGACAAATAAGGAATGTTCATATGTTGGAGCTGGTGGACATAAAGATGTTTCTCATTTGCAACTACATTTTTCTTGGGTGAACTTAGGATTTTCTGTAATATAAAAAAAGAACCTCATCAAGTTGCAGCCTAGACTTCACAAAACACATACATGTCTGAAATCTAAGAGGGCCATAAGATCTTAAAGAGGATTTTAAAATGCAGCTTTTCAGCTGAGGTCCTGAACTCCATTTCCTGTTCACCAGCCATCTTCCAGAGACAAAGCAAAAACCTCAGCACTCTAATCATGTAGGAGAGATTGTTATGTTTGATTCCAGTGATTGCACAGATACGTAAGTACAGTATAATACCAGTCTTCAACAGAACATAGATGGGTACATTTAAACACAATTTGAGCACAGTCAGATGAAGAGATTAGCTTCCTGCTAACAACAACTATCAATAACTTCTGTCTCAATGGTAACAACAGTATTCTGCTTGCCTGACCAACTGTTCTCTAAAGACGTTATTTCCACAGCTGCCTATTTGCTGATAAAGAGTACACTTGTATTATGGAGCCTATCTTTCCTGCACTTGTTCTTTTTCATAGAGATTTGGCTGGATGGGCCTGTGTTTGTCACCAAGCCCCTACTTAAGTGGCTACTGTCACCTTGATTGTATAGCAGGCAGATCACTCCAGAAAAGGTAATCATAAAGTTTGGGGTAAACAATATAAACCAAAAGTAAATCACCATGAATAACCAAAGGTATTAGTATGCTCTGAAAAGCAGTTAAGAGAGCATTTTTTTACTCTTTCTTTTTTACTTCCTAAAAGTTAGAAGTATTTCAGGCAGGAAATGTTGTAATCTTTGGCACAGCGTACCAGATGAAAGGCCTGTGCACTTAGTCTTCATGATGGACAACAGGACATCAAATCTAGTAAGAGCATCCTGAATAATCTTATCTTTGAAAAATGAGCAGATACTTACAAGAATCTTAGTAGCACTATGAATTAATACCCTATGGCATAATCCTGATATATAGTATTGCTTTCTTCCTCAGCTTACTCCTGGAATCTACTTCTGCTAGAGAAGGAAGCAATGTTCACACAGTTCCCCATCAGAATTAGAAACATCTTAAGGACACACACAGACTTTTGCACATATGGTTTTGTGCACAGTTTGATTTTCTTTTTATTAATTTTGTGCTTGTATAAAAAATGACAGCTTGCAATCTAGGCATAGTCCATAACAAATATCACAGCAGTGTTCCTCCTTTCATGCAGCTGCCTCTCTTATGACCTCCAGCTACATTCTGGCTCATATAGTCTACAGCACACTGTACTCCCAGGTATAATTCAACAGGCTGTGTGGATGCAGACAGGCTGTGATATAGTTTAGCTTAAATGCAACAATTATCAATGCCAGAATGTGAGAAGCAAATCAGATGATATTGGTTTGAATGATACATAGTGACCAGCCAAACTGTATAGTGCTTAAATTTGTCATTTTCTCAAGAGTGGTTGTAAAACGTGTTTGGAAATGCTGCACTGACATAGATTTAATCTAATTTGACTGCTCTCTGGAAACACCCTAGTGAAAGCAAATTAATTATCCTTAGGGCTGATGAAAAGATACCATGACAGGCACTAGGAAGTTCCCTCTATTATCTTTAAAGCTATTTACAATACATAGGATCTATCTCTAGCCTGCTTTAATATTCTTTACTTTGTGGTAGATTTAGAAGGTAGTTACTCCTGCAGGTTACAGCCCTCCCTTGAAGCAGAGGAGTACCTGTAAAAAATCTCCCAAAAGAAGAGAGACGGGTGTGGTGGTTTCAGACACAGCTAAGACCATGCACTCCTTCACTCACTCCCCCTCCAACTGCTGGGGAGCTTCACAAAGCTTCTTACAGAGGCCATCACTATAGCCACTTCTCCCGCTACCAAAACATCCCCCTCAACCCAACACAACAGGTTAATATACCTAAGGGAAATCCATCTGAGGGATTTAATGGCTATGTAGTCATTCACATGCAGTGAGCAGGCATAACTGATATAACAGGAATGAAACCATGGTCTCAACTCCTCCTTATCTTTTCTGCTCTCTCAGATTGCCTTGAATCCAAACAGTGGTGAGATGGGAGGTGAAACATTTATGTGCAGTGGGGACTAGCATTTATAAGTAGTGTAAAAAGGAGCAGAGCTCCCTGTCTTCTCTCCTTTGTCTGCACCTTCTTTAGAGCCATACACAATCAGTTTCTTATTTGGAATATAAATCCAGAAGACATCAAGAAAATTATTCCATGAAAAGCTAGGAGAAAGGGGCTTGCAGTAAGTCAGGAAGACAGGACTGACTTTTTCTGGGAAGAAGGAACACTTAAGAGTTTGGGTTTGTCACATGCTGTGTTGGGTTTGTGTGTGCGGGGGAAAGGGGGCATTTTTGGAAGTGAGGGAAGGGGCTACCCTATGAGAAGCTTTGTGAAAGCTCCCCTGGCTCCAAGGTATATCTCCCCCCAGCCCAGGCTAAGCCAATTAGCACTAGAGAAATACCTGTGCAAATCTGTATTTGTGAGGGGAAGGACTGTCCAGAAAAGAAGAAGGTGGTGAGAACCTGGAGAAGAGACCATTGACCTGAACAAAAGACAACCATTGGCCTAAACAAACAGTTTCGTTGCCAGGAGGGAGGAGGAAGAGGGGAAGGACAGAGAACCTCAGACACCCAGTTCAACCGCATAGAGTAGGAGAAGGCAAAGGAGGTCCCTGCAGCCCATGGACGGTGCAGCAAATACCCATGTGTAGGCCATGGAGGACTCCATGCTGGAGCAGGAAAGCTGAGCCCAAGGGCAAGTGTGACTGAATTGAGACCCTAGAGTCGCTTAATGCCAGAGTGGGGGTGGACCCTCCAGAGCCAGTGGTGAGGATGTGCGCTGGACTGGAGACCCATCTGCAGCCCGTCTGCAATGTTGGAGCCAGGAGATGAGCCTGAAGAGATCCGTGACTCCATGGGAAGCTTGCTTTGGAACACCTTGTTCCTGGACTTCCATGCCAGGAAGAGTGGCAAAGGTGAACTGACCGAACCCCCATTCCCTGTCCCCTGTGC
>NW_010325313.1:0-292 GCF_000700745.2 Antrostomus carolinensis | reverse complement strand
TGGATGGGGAGAAAGTAGAGAAATCAGGAGCAAAGTAAATTTGAGCCCAGGAAGAAGGGAGGGGTGGAGGAAGGTGTCTTAAGATGTGGTTGTTGTATCTCACTGGGCTACTTGGATAACTGGTAATAAATTAAATTGATTTTTCTTCCCCAAGTTGAGTCTGTTTTGCCCATGGCCCTAACTGGTGAGTGAGCTGTCCCTGTCCTCATCCTAATCTGTACCTCTGTTGTAATTCCCTTCTCATCTCACCGGGTGGGGAGTGAGTGCAAGACCACATGGTCCTACTGTGGGT
>NW_010325312.1:48746-51662 GCF_000700745.2 Antrostomus carolinensis | reverse complement strand
TAATAATAATAATAATAATAATAAATGTAAAGTAATAATTTGTTGTCCAATGTCTAAGGCATTCTGGGAACATAAATACCATTCGATATTTGTGAAGTGCAAATATAATTCAGCATGCCAACAGCGTGCCCAGGATATTTGAGTTCTTCACTCACCCCTTGGTATGGTATGTAACAGTAAGACAATTACAGCCTCAAAACCAGAAGTGAACTTGGGTTTGAGCTTCAAATTCTAGTTTCCAATTTTCAGTGTGATTTTGGATAGAAAAATACATGCTGACTGACAGAACCTTGTCCTCTGTGAGAAACAGGTGGCTATGTCTCCTCCTATCACACCCTGTTCCTCCCAGAGGAGATGTCATGACTAGCCTTGATCAATACATCTAACGCTCCCCGATGCAAGAGGCTAGAAACAAACTTTCACTGTAGTGCTTTCTCTTGCACACTTGCCATGTCAATTTTTCAATCCTGTCCTGAAACAAATCTTATCCTTTTGATTGTTCTTCAGTCAGATTTTCTTTTCCATTTATAGCTGCAGGTTACCAGACAATTAAATGCTTTGCCTTCTTCTGTGTTATACCTAGGAATGGTCAATTAGTGTTTGGCCAAGAACTATTCCAACTAGTTCATGTTCCACCATAAACTCTGAAGCTTATGCTTTTGATCTTCAAATTTAATAGTCTTCAATTTAACACAAAATAAAAAGTAATATTTTATTAACATATTTTTTATTTGGTCTGCCTTTGAAATGGCTACTCTCTGTGGGAAAAGCTGAGTTGCTCAACATGCTGTCCAAGCCCTTTCAGCAGCATGACTGAAATTGATTTTTTCTACTTAGGTAGAGCCCCAGGCACAAGACGTGTTACTCTGATAACATTCAGTAACATCCAGTTTCTTTTTGTGCCTGTAACCCTGTACCTTGTGGCAAAGGCCTGTTTCTGTATTCAGTATAGTTTGACAACTTAAATACAAACACTCTTTGTTAGGAAGAAATAAAGGTGATGATAGTCAAAATAGTGCAAGTAGTATGTGAAGATAATTACAGTGAATGTCTGCATGTATAAAACATACAGCAATGATGTAAACATCTGAATTCATACAAAAATTTGTTACTTTTCTTGTAACATTAAGATTTCAATTCTCTCATTTTTAGCAAATTTAATGTCCATTTGTCCTTTGAAAGAACTTTCTTTAACGTTCTTTAGAACTGTCCATTATTTAACATTTGAATCCAAACTAACCTTTCTGAATGTGCTCATTACTTTGCTAAAATATGGAACCATAAATTGGTAGAATTTCAAGAACTTGGCAATGATAAAGACAATGGTGGGTGTTAGAACAAAAAAACTAGCTCTGTGAAGCTGATGGTGTAACAGGAGATGACAATCAAGACAACTGAGTTATGGGAAACAGAGTTTGGAAGGACCTCTTTATCTGTCTGAGACAGTTTATATGCGCGTGTAAATATGCACTGGCAAGAAGGACATGCAAGTCTGTTCACCCTGACATATTTTCTATCAGCTCATATTATGTTGGGACTTTCCTTACTCTTAGTTTAGTGAAATGGTTTTCCTATAATAAATGTGCCTCATAATCATGCTATCCAGTCATGCTTAGTGAACTTTGAAGAATTTTAAGGGTTCAACATTGTCCACCTATCAAGGGCTGGAATAATTTTCTGGGAGAGCAGAATTTTTACAGAAATGTTTAATATAATTTTTAGTCAACTTTTTCAAAGTGTAAGAGTGCTCATCTCATCTTGTATAAAAGCTGTCTTATTTGCATCAATCTTCAACAAATTTTCTCTCTATTTCTAGTGTCCATTATTGTGCTTCCTTAGAGCAATTGTGACTAGTATTCAAGAAGTGGGTACACTTGTTTTCTTAGTGGCATAAAGAGGTTTTCTCTTTCCTTTTCTAATAGTTTCTTAAATGTTCTTGGCCACTGCAGAGCAGGGAGATACAGTTTGCAGTTTACTCCAAAATGTCTTTTCCTGAGTCGTAGTATTAATTTAGAACCCATCATCTTAATCTATTTAGAAAT
Organism: Antrostomus carolinensis; assembly: GCF_000700745.2. Classification (NCBI taxonomy): domain Eukaryota; kingdom Metazoa; phylum Chordata; class Aves; order Caprimulgiformes; family Caprimulgidae; genus Antrostomus; species Antrostomus carolinensis. Next base: position 49,620 of record NW_010325312.1, on the reverse strand, counting down.
ATTTTTCTTACGTGCAATAGTTCACACTTACCAACACTGAATTCCACCTGCCTTTTTATCTCCCGGCCCCTCAGTACAATGAGAGCCTCTGCTACTCCTTGCAGTCTGTTTTTGACTATCCTGAATAAGTTTGTATCAATCACCAGGAAACTGTCACTTTTCTATTCATCTTCTTGTTCAGGGCATTCAGCAAAACTGAATCCTCGGTATAGGAAATTGTGCTTGGTAATTGAACACTGTACTATTTTTGTTCAAGAGCATTTATTGTTGAATCTACAACTTATTGGAAGTCAGCCGTTTTTGGAATACAAAGATACAGTAAGTATCACAGAGTATACTCAGATCCTTTCCCTTCCTGGATCTTTTGGACTATGGGAGCAGAACTGGAACAGAGTACATCTGCTGATCGGGAAATGCACTGAGATTTCTCTTACAGACTTAGATTCTAATTTCATTTCTAATTTGGAATGGCTCCCAGTGTTCTACAAGGCCTGTCTAAGTGACTAGAAGGTAAGTCTTTAAAATAATAAACCAAATCAGTGATTTAATAGTCTAAGATGTTAACTTTGAAATAACAGTTGTGATTTCACCTTAGAGGCATTGCATGGGGTGTTGTCTGCATCGCAGTGAGAAGGAAATTGCTAAGGTAACCCGCTGTATTCCTGGAAGCTTTAATGAATACTTAGGCAATTTTACTTTCAAACTGTGAACCAAAGCAATTTTTGCAGCAGCCCCTCGACCCAGATAATAATGATTTGTGGCTATAGTTGGAACAGACTGAATATGTTTCAAAGCTGAGGAAGGCCACAGAGGTATCTGTTCTGAGATCAGTATTTTTTGTTCCTGCAGCATCCTGATTCCAGGCAAGAGGGGT